>NW_027330835.1:0-161668 GCF_022965805.1 Primulina eburnea
TTACGTATGATGACATGAGTGAAAGCGGATCGGTTACGGTGGCCGGAAGCGCAACGGAAGTTTAAAAAATCAAGTTTATAATCAAAATTTCGGCCACCCCTATCTTTTGTGCAACAAATACAATAAAACACAAAAATGACATTCATAGTGTGTTTAGAAAATATACCTATCAATCTTTAAAAGATTGATTGTGGCTCCAACTTTGTTGTCAAACAACAAAGCTCTTCAAGGCATGAAGATCTACAAGCTCCTCCTCCAAATCCTTGAATATTTCCTTCTAATTAGGCCCACCACCAACTAGGTAGATCCCCTCATATTTTGCACTAGAAAAATATGAGGATTTTTCAAAGAGAAGTGAGTATTATTCTTCAACCATTGAAGAACACAAAAAGGAGAAAATAATGGAGGAGAGAAATGCAAGAGAGAATTCGGCCATATGCATGAGGGAGAGAAAGAGAATGAGTTAATTGCATGTCTTGGTTGTGAGAAAAGCAAAAAGCAAAAGGTGCATGCCTTGCATTATTTTAATAAAAAGTAATCTCCAACCCTTCACCTCCCATGCATGCATATAATATAGTTTTTAATCAAATTAAAAACTTTGGACTAAATTTAATTATCTCAAACACATTTGAGACTAATTAAACATTACTTGAATTTACCCAAGTCCCACTAGTTAAATAATTATTTTAATTGAGATCTACAAGACTCAATATAATTTAATTAATTCAACACTTGAATTAATTTAATTATTTGGACTCTACTAGGTCCACTAGTGTTTAATTAATTCAACACTTGAATTAATTTATTTAGTCCATAATAATGTTTATGAAAATCACAATTTTCAATTACATTATTCACTTGGCCAAATTTTAATTTAGGAACACTTCCATAAATCAAAATTTACATTTCTCTCATAGAAGTCATACTTCTATTTTTCCTTACACTTATAAACTCATTTATAAGTCGTTCAACACTTTGAACTATTTTCTCCATTATAGAAGTCATACTTCTAATTTTCTTTACGCTTATAAACCCCTTTATAAGCCGTTCAACACATTGAACTATTTTACTTCTCAACGGGATCTAGAAAGCTAGTACTTGTGTGGCCCTCAATGGTTCATTGATACGACTAGCCGTGGGTTCACATCTCCATGTGATTCGGACTAAACATGTCCTTATGCGAGCATACCCCAATTGCTCCATTCTTACTTATCAACACCTTGATAACAAGAACGTCAGAACTCAAGTCTGATAGTACCCAACCAATCATGTTAAACGCCTAGCAGCATCGCTTACATGATTCCCTAGGTATCAAATGATAGTTCCTGCAAGAACCATTCAATTATGGTTAGCGTACAGTACGGTCCCTTCAACTCATATATCCCGACCGATTCGACAACCATTGGTTTATCGAGAGTTGTCAATGAATCGATACTATGTGTCATGTTGTAGTTGCATCAATGGTGTAATCTATGAAACCCCTTTCATAATTACAACCATACTCTGGCCAGAGATTTCAACCTACATACACATGATAACACATAGGATATCCATACCCGAAGGTAAGCGGTGAATCCCCAACTACAATGCATCGACTCCTATGTGTTTCGACAGAACACCCAATCTTGCCACCTGATGACCCCATGAGAGTCGGTAAACAAGTCAAAGTGTAATTCTAGCACATAGAGTCTCAATGTTGTCCCGGGTCATAAGGACTAATTCTGTACAACCATAAACCAGGACTTTTCCACTCGATAAGTGAGAACCACTTGGAAAGTCCTTTTATGGAGGGTTGTTCAGAGCACTCTACAAGGAGCACCTATCTGCATGTTCGGACATCACAATGTCCCCTACCAATGAAACATGGTACTCACATCGCAGATACTAGTCTCTAACTCGAGCGGCCTATATCCTTCTTAGTGGCGGCTGAATCGACTAGGAACCGTTTAGAATATACAGTATTACAAATATGAGTTTCATGATACTCATCATATGAGCATCTCATATTCTTTCTACTATTTGTATATTCAAGGGCTTTATCTATGCAACTAGCATGGGTATACAGATAAAGATTTGCCAAAATAATAATTTCAAATATTATTAAAATAAAGACTGCTTATACATAGAGTTTCATTGTGAACACTCGGCCAACACTTGGCTCGACGGGCACCTACTCTAACAATGAGATGACATGCTATGATTATTACCATATTTTGAAAGGACACGTTTACGTATAAGATTTTTTCTGCATACACGAATGTTTTTTTTAGCTCATGAAAGATATGTTGAGTATGATATTTTTCACTGCTGTGTGCTACGTATATGTACTTGTTATTACAGTTATAGGTGTGTTGAGTCTTTAGACTCACTAGGCGTGTGTGATGCAGGTAAATTGTTGATGAGGAGACTGAGGTGCCGAACTCTGAGTAGGCAGACCTGGTGCGGTGACAGGACCCGAGGACCACATGTTTTCCGCGTATTTATGATTTTATGATATTGAGAGGAGATGAAAATTTTCCTACGTTTATGATATTAGGATTTTTACTCGCTTATTTCCCGTGATAATTTTTATTGGCAAATGCTTATGAGTATTTTTAAATGATATTTTCAGTACGACATCATGACTATTTTTATGTTAAAGTAAATATGATTATTTTAAAGGATGAGTTTGATTATTTTTAAACGACGCTATTTTTAATTTCAAATATTTAAGATTATTTTAAATGTTATTTCCAAAATGCGATCTTTAAAAAAAAATTAATAATTCCGCATTTTTTTAAAAATGAGTTAGACGTTACAATTCAGATTGTTTATATGCATGTATACATGTTTTATACTGGGATTTGTTCTCACCGGAGTTATCCGGCTGTTGTCGTGTTTGTATGTGTGCATGGCAACAGGTGGGGCAGGATCTGGGTCTCGAGCTAGATGAGAGATTGATGATAGCGGGGAGATCTCGGGCGTTGAAGATTTCTAGTGTTTTCCTACTAGACTTGTACTACTCACGTTTGTAGTTGGTATTTGAATATTAGCGTATGTTTGTACTAAACAGATGTGTATGTACATTATGTCGTTTAATTATTATAGAGACAGATTATGTTTTAATCATACATTTGAATTCATGTTAAAAGCAAAATTTTGACCCACATTTTCGAGCAAAGATCCAATAAATCCCAAAAAAATTGAGTTAGAGCCCGGGTCCCCACAACACATTTTATAGCTTGTCATAAAACCGATGATGCTTCAAACATTGCGGATTTGTTCTTTAGAGAAGTCGTTAGGTTGCATGGCATGCCTAGGACTATTGTTTCTGGTCGCGATGTTAAATTCTTGAGTTACTTTTGGAAGACTTTATGGGCTAAACTTGGCAAAAAATTGTTGTTTTCTACTACTTGTCATCCTCAAACGGATGGACAAACTGAAGTTGTCAATAGAACTTTGGGAACACTTTTGCGTGCTATTCTTAAATAGAACTTGGATTTACATTTCTATGGACTTTATTTTGGGGTTGCCTAGGACTAAGAAGGGGAGGGATTCTATTTTTGTTGTTGTGCATAGATTCTCTAAGATGGCAAATTATATAGCTTGTCATAAACCCGATGATGCTTCAAACATCGCGGATTTGTTATTTAGGGAAGTCGTTAGGTTGCATGGCATGCCTAGGAATATTGTTTCTGGTCACGATGTTAAATTCTTGAGTTACTTTTGGAAGACTTTATGGGCTAAACTTGGCACAAAATTGTTGTTTTCTACTACTTGTCATCCTCAAACGGATAGACAAACTGAAGTTGTCAATAGAACTTTGGGAACACTTTTGCGTGCTATTCTTAAAAAGAAATTGGATTGACATTTGTATGGACTTTATTTTGGGGTTGCCTAGGACTAAGAAGGGGAGGGATTCTATTTTTGTTGTTGTAGATAGATTCTCAAAGATGGCACATTTTATAGCTTGTCATAAAACCGATGATGCTTCAAACATAACGGATTTGTTCTTTAGCAAAGTCGTTAGATTGCATGGCTTGCCTAGAACTATTGTTTCTGGTCGCGATGTTAAATTCTTGAGTTACTTTCGGAAGACTTTATGGGCTAAACTTGGCACAAAATTGTTGTTTTCTACTACTTGTCATCCTCAAACGGATAGACAAACTGAAGTTGTCAATAGAACTTTGGGAACACTTTTGCGTGCTATTCTTAAGAAGAACTTGGATTTACATTTCTATGAAATTTATTTTGGGATTGCCTAGGACTAAGAAGGGGAGGGATTCTATTTTTGTTGTTGTGGATAGATTCTCTAAGATGACACATTTTATAGCTTGTCATAAAACCGATGATGCTTCAAACATTGTGGATTTGTTCTTTAGAGAAGTCGTTAGGTTGCATGGCTTGCCAATAACTATTGTTTCTGGTCGCGATGTTAAATTCTTGAGTTACTTTCGGAAGACTTTATGGGCTAAACTTGGCACATAATTGTTGTTTTCTACTACTTGTCATCCTCAAACGGATGGACAAACTGAAATTGTCAATAGAACTTTGGAAACACTTTTGCGTGCTATTCTTAAGAAGAACTTGGATTTACATTTCTATGGACTTTATTTTGGGGTTGCCTAGGACTAAGAAGGGGAGGGATTCTATTTTTGTTGTTGTGGATAGATTCTCTAAGATGGCACATTTTATAGCTTGTCATAAAACCGATGATGCTTCAAACATTGCGGATTTGTTCTTTAGAGAAGTCGTTAGGTTGCATGGCATGCCTAGGACTATTGTTTCTGGTCGCGATGTTAAATTCTTGAGTTACTTTTGGAATACTTTATGGGCTAAACTTGGCACAAAATTGTTGTTTTCTACTACTTGTCATCCTCAAACGGATGGAAAAACTGAAGTTGTCAATAGAACTTTGGGAACACTTTTGCGTGCTATTCTTAAAAAGAACTTGGATTTACATATCTATGGACTTTATTTTGGGGTTGCCTAGGACTAAGAAGGGGAGGGATTGTATTTTTGTTGTTGTGGATAGATTCTCTAAGATGGAAAATTATATAGCTTGTCATAAACCCGATGATGCTTCAAACATTGCGGATTTGTTCTTTAGAGAAGTCGCTAGGTTGCATGGCATGCCTAGGACTATTGTTTCTGGTCGCATTGTTAAATTCTTGAGTTACTTTTGGAATACTTTATGGGCTAAACTAGGCACAAAATTGTTGTTTTCGACTACTTGTCATCCTCAAACGGATGGACAAACTGAAGTTGTCAATAGAACTTTGGGAACACTTTTGCGTGCTATTCTTAAGAAGAACTTTGATTTACATTTCTATGGACTTTATTTTGGGGTTGCCTAGGACTAAGAAGGGGAGGGATTCTATTTTTGTTGTTGTGGATCGATTCTCTAAGATGACACATTTTATAGCTTGTCATAAAACCGATGATGCTTCAAACATTGCGGATTTGTTCTTTAGAGAAGTCGTTAGGTTGCATGGCATGCCTATGACTATTGTTTCGGTCGCGATGTTAAATTCTTGTGTTACTTTTGGAAGACTTTATGGGCTAAACCTGGCACAAAATTGTTGTTTTCTACTACTTGTCATCCTCAAACGGATGGACAAACTGAAGTTGTCAATAGAACTTTGGGAACACTTTTGCGTGCTATTCTTAAGAAGAACTTGGATTTACATTTCTATGGACTTTATTTTGGGGTTGCCTAGGACTAAGAAGGGGAGGGATTCTATTTTTGTTGTTGTGGATAGTTTCTCTAAGATGGCACATTTTATAGCTTGTCATAAACCGATGATGCTTCAAACATTGCGGATTTGTTCTTTAGAGAAGTCGTTAGGTTGCATGGCATGCCTAGGACTATTGTTTCTGGTCGCGATGTTAAATTCTTGAGTTACTTTTGGAATACTTTATGGGCTAAACTTGGCACAAAATTGTTGTTTTCTACTACTTGTCATCCTCAAACGGATGGAAAAACTGAAGTTGTCAATAGAACTTTGGGAACACTTTTGCGTGCTATTCTTAAAAAGAACTTGGATTTACATATCTATGGACTTTATTTTGGGGTTGCCTAGGACTAAGAAGGGGAGGGATTGTATTTTTGTTGTTGTGGATAGATTCTCTAAGATGGAAAATTATATAGCTTGTCATAAACCCGATGATGCTTCAAACATTGCGGATTTGTTCTTTAGAGAAGTCGCTAGGTTGCATGGCATGCCTAGGACTATTGTTTCTGGTCGCATTGTTAAATTCTTGAGTTACTTTTGGAATACTTTATGGGCTAAACTAGGCACAAAATTGTTGTTTTCGACTACTTGTCATCCTCAAACGGATGGACAAACTGAAGTTGTCAATAGAACTTTGGGAACACTTTTGCGTGCTATTCTTAAGAAGAACTTTGATTTACATTTCTATGGACTTTATTTTGGGGTTGCCTAGGACTAAGAAGGGGAGGGATTCTATTTTTGTTGTTGTGGATCGATTCTCTAAGATGACACATTTTATAGCTTGTCATAAAACCGATGATGCTTCAAACATTGCGGATTTGTTCTTTAGAGAAGTCGTTAGGTTGCATGGCATGCCTATGACTATTGTTTCGGTCGCGATGTTAAATTCTTGAGTTACTTTTGGAAGACTTTACGGGCTAAACCTGGCACAAAATTGTTGTTTTCTACTACTTGTCATCCTCAAACGGATGGACAAACTGAAGTTGTCAATAGAACTTTGGGAACACTTTTGCGTGCTATTCTTAAGAAGAACTTGGATTTACATTTCTATGGACTTTATTTTGGGGTTGCCTAGGACTAAGAAGGGGAGGGATTCTATTTTTGTTGTTGTGGATAGTTTCTCTAAGATGGCACATTTTATAGCTTGTCATAAAACCGATGATGCTTCAAACATTGCGGATTTGTTCTTTAGAAAAGTCGTTAGGTTGCATGGCATGCCTAGGACTATTGTTTCTGGTCGCGATGTTAAATTCTTGAGTTACTTTTGGAAGACTTTATGGGCTAAACTTGGCACAAAATTGTTGTTTTCTACTACTTGTCATCCTCAAACGGATGGACAAACTGAAGTTGTCAATAGAACATTGGGAACACTTTTGCGTGGTATTCTTAAATAGAACTTAAATTGACATTTCAATGGACTTTATTTTGGGGTTGCCTAGGGCTAAGAAGGGGAGGGATTCTATTTTTGTTGTTGTGGATAGATTCTCTAAGATGGCACATTTTATAGCTTGTCATAAAACCGATGATGCTTCAAACATCGCGGATTTGTTATTTAGAGAAGTCGCTAGGTTGCATGGCATGCCTAGGACTATTGTTTCTGGTCGCGATGTTAAATTCTTGAGTTACTTTTGGAATACTTTATGGGCTAAACTTGACACAAAATTGTTGTTTTCTACTACTTGTCATCCTCAAACGGATGGACAAACTGAAGTTGTCAATAGAACTTTGGGAACACTTTTGCGTGCTATTCTTATAAAGAACTTGGATTGACATTTCTAAGGACTTTATTTTGGGGTTGCCTAGGACTAAGAAGGGGAGGGATTCTATTTTTGTTGTTGTGGATAGATTCTCTAAGATGGCAAATTATATAGCTTGTCATAAACCCGATGATGCTTCAAACATCGCGGATTTGTTATTTAGGGAAGTCGTTAGGTTGCATGGCATGCCTAGGAATATTGTTTCTGGTCGCGATGTTAAATTCTTGAGTTACTTTTGGAAGACTTTATGGGCTAAACTTGGCACAAAATTGTTGTTTTATACTACTTGTCGTCCTCAAACGGATGGACAAACTGAAGTTGTCAATAGAACTTTGGGAACACTTTTGCGTGTTATTCTTTAAAAGAAATTGGATTGACATTTGTATGGACTTTATTTTGGGGTTGCCTAGGACTAAGAAGGGGAGGGATTATATTTTCGTTGTTGTGGATAGATTCTCTAAGATGGCACATTTTATAGCTTGTCATAAAACCGATGATGCTTCAAACATTGCGGATTTGTTCTTTACAGAAGTCGTTAGGTTGCATGGCATGCCTAGGATTATTGTTTCTGGTCGCAATGTTAAATTCTTGAGTTATTTTTGGAAGAATTTATGGGCTAAACTTGGCACAAAATTGTTGTTTTCTACTACTTGTCATCCTCAAACGAATGGGCAAACTGAAGTTGTCAACAGAACTTTGGGAACACTTTTGCGTGCTATTCTCAAATAAAACTTAGATTGACATTTGTATGGACTTTAATTTGGGGTTGCCTAGGACTAAGAAGGGGAGGGATTCTATTTTTGTTGTTGTGTATAGATTCTCTAAGATGGCACATTTTATAGCTTGTCATAAAACCGATAATGCTTCAAACATTGCGGATTTGTTTTTTAGAGAAGTCGTCAGGTTGCATGGCATGCCTAGGACTATTGTTTCTGGTCGCGATGTTAAATTCTTGAGTTACTTTTGGAAGACTTTATGGGCTAAACTTTGCACAAAATTGTTGTTTTCTACTACTTGTCATCCTCAAACGGATGGACAAACTGAAGTTGTCAATAGATGTGGGGACCTGGACGCTAATCAAGTTCTTAATCATAATTGGGACTAATTAATCAATTAAAAACAGGGTCTAAATTTTTTTTTTAAAAATGCGGAACGTATTGAAATCAAACTCATATACATATCAGTATAAAATACAATACAAGTCCTGTACTGCATGCATTCAAAATAAACTAAGGTTTAACAACTAATGTCAAGTGTCCAACCCTATCTCTAATCCAAGTCCGGAGCCTCCACTCTAATCACGATCTTTCCTCATCTCCTGGACCCTGATCATGTCCCACCTGTTGTCATGTACACATAAAGACAAGGCAACAGCCGGATAACTCCGGTGAGAATAAATCCCAGTATAAATCAACGAAACATGCCCTTATATAAACAAATATAAAGCATGTAATCAGGTAACAGATATATGTCTCAAAATCTGAAACATAATCAATCATAAAACTATCAAACATATACGTGACTCTACGTCTTAGACTAGACTCAATCCTAGTCTAGGAATCCCGGTTTCAAATGTTGTATTCCTATATCGAATTCCGTAATAGAAGGAACTCTGTTCCTATTACTCGATATAACCAAATATGGTATTCCTATATCGAATTCCGTAATAGAAGAATTCCAATCCTATTTACTCGATATAACCAACATTCGGTGTCCTGACCTAACCGTCATGGACTGTAGCTCTATCGCTAATATCCCATCTTGAGACATCGTGCAATGTGCCCGTGGCGATCCCACCACTGTCAGGCACTTCCGTCCCAAGATGTCTACACTATCCTGTGACATCGTGCAATGTGCCCGTGGCGATCCCACCACTATCAGGCACTTCTGTCACAAGATTTCTCGTCTGATACCTACTATCTATAAATCAAGAGAACAAGTATATCCATCAAATCAATGCAATATCAATGCAATAAAGTAAAGTATGTGATTTAGGGAAACTCAAGTCTAAGCTGACTCAAGTCGATTTCCCAGTACCACATTGACTTATACCTTTCTTTCGTCGGTTTCTGGCTCAGTCAAAGTCTTGAATTCACAGTCTGTCTGGCAATGACAATATCAATAATCTCATGTCAATATACCTTTCAAATCAATAACAATCTGATCAATCTGGATTTAATTCAAAATCAACGGCATACCGGTACAATCCCGATATTTCCGTCAATACAGTATCACCTAGACATCAATTACAAATCATAACCCATATCCGATACAATTTGTAATCAGTCTATAATCCAAATCTATTCAATTCACAATCAATATAATCAGAAATTCATAATAATTCCATAATCAGTGTTCTTTGATCTGACTTCGATTCTATGATGTCTAACATGCCAAGAACATCATATATGAATTATATCAAATTCCTACAACATCATATTTTCAAATGATACCAGAACTCAATTAAACTTACGTCCAGTTGTGTGGGGACCCGGACGCTAATCAAGTTCTTAATCATGGTTGGGACTAATTAATCAATTATAAAACAGGGTCTTAATTTTTTTTTTCTTTTAAAAATACAAAGCGGAAACGTAATGTAATTTACTCAAATTACATATTAAACATGAACATACATCTCAGTATAAAAGTACAAGTCCTGTACAACATACATTTATTCAACTAGGGTTTAACAACTAATATCAAGTGTCTAACCCTATTTCTAAACCAAGTCCGGAATCACCACGCTATCTGTCTTCTCTCATCCTCTTCTTGACCCTGATCCAGCCCCACCAGTTGTCGCCCCACCTGTTGTCATGCACACATACAAACAAGACAACATCCGGATACTCCTGTGAGATATAAATATCCCAGTATAAACAATGTAAACATGCAGTCATATAAAAGCATATACGAAAGCATATATAAGAAGTATTCATAACATGTCTCAAATCAGAAACATAAATGCATAACAAACATTCAATAATCATGAATGGCATAAACAATGTAAATCAACATGTCATATCAGACTCAACTCAACCGACGCGTCGTCTCAGACTCGACTCCACTGACACGTCGTCTCAGACTCGACTCAACTCTATCCTAGGGATCCCGATGTCTGGATATAGGTAATTATATCGAATCTCAGTCGATAGGAATGAATCAATCCCTAAACGCCATCGATATAATTAATATCTCCAGTGTCTGGGCTGAATCAAGCCGCAGAATTGACGACTCAGTCAATAACCCGACGAATCAGCCGGTGATTAGGCGAATCAGCCAATAATCAGACAACTCAGCCTGTAATTAAGCGAATCAGCTTAAATTTAGACGAATCAGTCACTCACCAGACGAGTCAGCCGGTGACTAGGCGAATCAGCCTATAATAAGACGAATCAGTCAATAACCCGACGAATCAGCAGGTGACTAGGCGAATCAGCCTATGACTCAACGACTCAGTAATCAATACATACAGTCAATATCTAAGCAACTCAATCAATGACTAGCGAATCAGCAGTCATTACATGCAGTGGCTATAAATCAATAGACTACAATCATCAATCTCATCAATTACAAGAATCAATGTAATAAGCTAAGTATGTGATTTAGGGAGACTCGAGTCAAACCTTCCTCGAGTTGTGCAATCCCAACTCAACATTAATTTATACCTTTCGTTCTGATACCCTGGCTTTGTCGATGTCTCGAACCCCAAGCCTGTCAATACTCAGTCTGACAATAACAATATCGAGGGTATGGTATCAATACACCACTCAATCAATACTGGATATAATCAGAATCCAATCAAATTCTGTTTCAACGGCATAATATCATAATCTCAATATATCAGCAATACCATATCAAGCAGATATCAATTCTAACATCTCATAATCGATAATCACTCAATCTGGATATCAATTCGTATTCAATCTCATTCTGAAAATCATAACAAGTTCATATTCAGTCCGTTTCTTAATCTGACTTCGATTCTACGCTGTCTAACATGTCAAGAACAACATATATGACGTGTATTCAATTCTAACAACATCATAATTTCAAGACATGTCAAAACGTAGTAAAACTTACGTCCTTGTGTAGCTCTAGTCGAGAGGAACTCAGAACTGAAGTCGGATTCGAATTCTGCTACACGGTTTCTTCGTAAATTCAGTTCCAACGCAAAGAGGAAAGTGTCTCTCTCTAAACTGTCGATTTCCCTTGGAAAACTGAGAGGAAGACACGATTTCCATTCCTATATATACTACATGCATGTACAAAAACGTGGCATAATTTCCGCAGTGCACATCACACCGCGGGTACGGTCCCTGCAGCACCGCGGGTGCGCTTCAGTCTCGGCAATTCTATATAAAATGCACAATTCATGACCGCGGGTGCGGCTCTTCCAATACCGCGGGTGCGGTCTGGCACCGCGGGTGCGGTGTATGCAAGACCGCAGGTGCGGTCTTGCTTCGCCCAAAATTCCTACCCTACTGGACTTACACCGCGGGTGCGGTGTAAACAAGGGCGCGGGTCCAGTCTTGCAAGTTCTGAAAAATTATATTTTGCTCCGAGCAACATCCCATAATCTTATCTGATCAATTCTACAAGTCTTTGGATATTTCAGTAATCTTGTCTGATCAATTCTACGACAATTCTGGGGCATTACATTTCTCCCCCTCTTAGATCTGAGTTCGTCCCCGAACTCATGACAATTCCATCAAATATAATAGAAGAAATATATAACAGAGTTTAACATCCAAACTCGTTTTACTACCATCATTCTGAGGTATGTTTCTTTGATCAAGCTCTGATTCTGGTCTGGAATCAGAAGTCAAGAATTATAATATCATAATCTTTCTTCAACTCGTTCTAGTCGAATCAATCCTGCATTACTGGCTATACAACATCCGTATATGCCAATCTGCAATCTATAACAAAACAATACCATCTGTAGTTGTTATCCTATCTGTTTATCTCAATCTAGAACATAATCAATCTTCATCTTCAATTACCAATCGTTATTATCCAACGTTGGTTTCTTAAATCTGTCCATTCTGAACTATCTTGATAGCTACTGTCATACAATCAATCATGTCATGACAATAATCTATATCAACTAGTACTAACATCCAGTACCAAAGCTCTACAATTATCTGTCAATATCTGATAATATACTCGGACTATCTGTCAATCCGTAATAAATCTGCACAAGAGAGCTTAGGATATAATCTATCACAAGTACAACTCCATCAAAATCATAATCTGATATCATCTAATTCTTGCATTCTCGTCAATCTGACTATTTCTTTGACATTGATCTATGTCATCTGGTTCTGTTTGTACGTAATCAGGTACAAACTGATAGATATAGATTGAATAATCTGTCAATCATAATCATATCATATCATAATCTAAAGAAAAGGCGGTAATTTCATTACGAAAGCCATAGAAATGTACTCCCATTTCTATTCAGAACTATACAAAATCTGTAATAATCTTCTGATTTCTATCTTTTTGTCTTCTTCTGTTAGCAATTCAGACTTATTAGTACACTTTCTGCCAACATTTGTGTACAAATTCTGTTACAACTGATCTAATCTGTTTATATCACGACTATTTGTTCGAGTACAATACATTCTCAATCATCAGACTGAACACTGAATCCATTACTGTAAGTTTCTGACACTATCTGTCCTTTCTTATTCGAACTATTTGACATATACAATGTAAGGCCTAAGAATTACTAATTTTCATTAACGCGATATTTGAAGATATGAGAACGCATGTTATGTCATGATAAGCATTATGAAATGCCAAGATTTTGACTCTATTAATCCGGAATTATGGAATTTTAATTGATGTGATCATATCGGACCATATCGAGACCAGAGTGGGCAAAGCTGTTTCATTTCACCAATTTCGGGCAGAACTAGTGGCGCCCGAGCGGTAGAAAGTGACCGCTCGAGCGCCAATGTTCAATGAAATCACGTTCGGGAAGAATGTGTGGCGCCCGGGCGGTAATCTATGACCGCCCGAGCGCCAGAGTCTCGCATCGCGGCAGAACGTTCCGCGCCTGGGCGGTAGAACTTGACCGCCCGAGCGCCGAGTTCGCGCCCGGGCGGTAAGTTTCGACCGCCCGAGCGCCAGCGAATATTGGCAAGAGCAAGCCACGTTTCATGGCATGCAAGTGGGATAATATATAAACGTTATTTGCCTCATAATTGATCAAAAATCAAGAACGAGAAAGCTCCGTGAAGCTTTTAGAAATTCTTGCGCCGGTAGTTTGCAATCCGTCCGTTAGATTTGAAATCCGACCTCGGTACCGATTTCCTATCGTTGTAGGCTACGCGTGGACGTAAGTTTTACTATGTTTTGGCATGTATTAAAATTATGATGTTGCAAGAATCAGATATGATTCATATATGTTGTTTCTGACACATTAGACATCGTATAATTACAAACGGATTTAAGAATGGACACCGTATAGAATTGTTATGAATTTTAGAGTCGAATTGACATGGGTTTTGATACCAGATTTATACCATTATCAGTTATAAATTGAGAATTGATGTAAATTGTTTAATATAGAGATTGTGCAGTTGAAATGATACTGAGATCAAGTATTGACTTGGATAGGTGTTGATTAGATAAGAGATTGATAGATTTTGTATCAACATTTCCATTTCAGATTCGTATTGTCAACCGTGACAGCAACTGTGCGACGAAAGGTATAGTACATGTTTTGTTTGGGGAATCACGACTCAAATGAGATCACATTTGAGTTTCCCACCCAAAATTACATACTTGTTTTATTGTTCATACCTTGATATGATTATGATTGTTATAGATTGGTTTATAGAACTTGTATGCAGATCATGCTATGCTTTGTTTACAGATCGTGTAGCATTGCATTATGCTTGTTTGCAGATTTTGTATTCATGCATTAAGATAGGGCAGTCTGGAGATCAGGCAGACTACTAGATATTCGGCGATATCTCAGCTTAGGGGAAGATCACCGCCCCTTTGTAGACGTGGATACAGATCAGGCCGAAGTCTAGGAATAAGACGTACAGCACCTCGATTGGTAGGGTAGGTGACAGCCAGTGACGTCTTATTCACAACGGGATCCCTAGAGTTCTAGTCGAGTCGAGTCTAGACATGATTAGATTCACATTGCATGATTTTATATGAATGACATTCATATCAGCATGTTTCATGTTTAGATTGTTTATATGCATGTTACATGTTTATACTGGGATTTGTTCTCACCGGTTTTCCGGCTGTTGTTATGTCTGTATGTGTGCATAACAACAGGTGGGGCAGGATCTGGGTCACGACAGAGATGAGCGATGGACATAGCGTGGTGATCTCGGGCGTAGCAGAGGACTAGTGGTTCTTTTGCTAGACTTGTACTACCGTTTGTTTATAGATGGTATTAAACACTAGTTGTAAGAACAAGACTTGTATTTTATGTTTGTATATTATGCTAATGTAATAAAATAGAGACATGTTTTATGCCTAGTTGGTAACATTTGATTGAATGTTAAAAGCGAAAAATTGACCCACGTTTTAGAATAATGATCCATTTAATCCCAAGAAAAAGAATTAGAGCCCGGGTCCCCACAACAGGTGGTATCAGAGCGATACTTCCTTTAAAGTAAGATAAGATAGAATGAGCGGGGTAGATCGAGTCTTCTTCCTTGCTTATGATGTGCTAGCATGTTTATTGCTTTCCTTATTACATGTTGTTGTTATCTGATCGATTATAACATGTGATTAACTGAATCAGAACTGATTCTAGATCAGAGGTAACTGACTAGAGGATGGCTGAGACAGTTGTATATTTTGTATACTAATCCTTTGGATTATTAGATATGCCACCTAGAAGAGCAGCAGTACCTCTACGACCAGCAGCGCCAGAACAGGAGAGCACATCCGGAGATCCTATGGATGTTACGGCGACCCCTATGGAGACGTTGCTGAAGCGATTCCAATCTTTTCGACCTCCCACATTAAAAGGTACCGAGAATACCATCGAGTGCGAAAGTTGGCTTGAGGATATTGAAATGTTATTCGACTCTTTGGAGTACAGTGACGAGAAGAGAATAAAGCTAATTGGCCATCAATTGCAAGATATAGCCAAGAATTGGTGGTTGAACATTAGGAGAGCTTTAGAGCAGCGGGGTACCGAGATTACTTGGAAGGGATTCAAGACGGAGTTCTATCAGCGTTTCTTTCCCATCTCCTATCGCAAGGATAAAGGTGCTGAATTTGCCAATCTGAGGCAAGGGCCACTGAACATTGAGGAGTACGTTGCCAAATTCTCTTCTTTGCTTCGTTTTGCACCCCATGTTTCAGGTAGTGACGAGGCGGTGGCGGACCAATTCATAAATGGCTTGAATCCGGACATCTTTACCTTGGTAAACACGGGAAGACCTAATAATTTTGCGGATGCATTGAATCGAGCCAAGGGTGCAGAAGCAGGATTGTTGAGGCAGCGGAGTGCTCCTTATGTTGCTCCGATACCGAGACCACCAGCACCTACCATTCCACCCCCTCCAAGATTTGATAGTGGCGGTAGTAGCAGTGGCAGAAAGGAACAGCTGAAGGCGAAAGGGAAACAGTTTAAGCGACCTGGGAGCAGTTCGTCCAGCTCCAGCGGATCAAGACAGACTGGTTTTGATCAAAGTTCAAGGACTTCAGGTGTCTACTGCAATTCTTGTGGAGGTAGACATGCAACTGAACAGTGCCAGGGAGTTACAGGCCGATGTAACATTTGTAGGCAACCGGGGCATTTTGCCAAAGTCTGTCCACAGAGAGGTGTACAGCAAGGCCAGAGTGGAAGAGCATCCGGGTCAGTACCTCAGTTTGAGCGGCAGGCATCATCGGTCCACTCTTTTCAGCCTCCACCAGCACAGACCCAACCCAGAGCTCGAGGTAGTCAGACGGTGAGTCAACCTCCGAGGCAACAGGCCCAAGTGTTTGCATTGACCGAAGAGCAAGCACAAGATGCACCAGATGATGTTATAGCAGGTAATTGTCTCCTTTATGGTTATCCTGCTTATATCTTGATAGATACAGGTGCATCACATACATTCATTTCAGAGCGATTTGCATTGTTGCATTCTTTGCCTGTTGAGTCTTTATTAGATGTTGTATCTATTACTTCTCCGTGGGAAGTGGGTTGATTTCTGTAACTACGGTTAGACATTGCATCCTACAGTTTGAGGGGCATGAGATCGACCTAGATTGTATAGTATTGGGTCTAGCTGATTTTGATTGTATAGTCGGTATTGACATGCTAACAAAGTACAGAGCCACTATAGATTGTTTCCATAAGATTGTCAGATTCAGACCCGAGATGACAGACGAGTGGAAATTCTACGGGAAGGGTTCCAGATCTCGGATTCCCTTGATTTCGGCTCTTACTATGAACAGATTGTTACAGAAAGGAGCGGATGGTTTCTTTATTTATGCTGTAGATATGCAGAAGTCGAGCCCGGCGTTGGCAGATATACCAGTAGTGCGGGAATTTCCAGATATTTTTCCAGATGAGATCCCAGGATTACCTCCGGTTCGTGAGGTAGACTTAAGTATTGATCTTACACCAGGTACCGTCCCTATTTCGAGAGCTCCGTATAGGATGGCACCCATCGAACTAAAAGAACTGAAAGCACAATTAGAAGATCTTCTGGCCAAGGGATATATCAGACCTAGTGTATCTCCTTGGGGCGCTCCGGTGCTGTTCGTGCGAAAGAAAGATGGTTCGATGCGATTGTGTATAGACTACCGGCAACTGAACAAGGCAACGATCCAGAATAAATATCCTTTGCCTAGGATTGATGATTTATTTGATCAGTTGCAGGGATCCTCAGTGTATTCGAAGATTGATTTGCGTTCTGGGTATCATCAGCTCAGAGTTCGAGATATAAACATACCAAAGACAGCATTTCGAACCAGGTATGGACATTACGAATTTATTGTCATGCCTTTTGGTTTAACCAATGCTCCTGCGGTATTTATGGGCTTGATGAACCAAGTGTTTCAGAAATATTTGGATGAATTTGTCATTTTTTTCATCGATGATATTTTGGTATATTCGAAGAACAGAAATGAGCATGCAGAGCATCTCAGGATTGTCTTGCAGACGTTGACAAACGAGCAACTGTATGCAAAATTGTCAAAGTGTGAGTTTTGGCTGAATCGAGTTGTATTCTTGGGGCATATCATTTCTAAAGATGGTATTTCTGTAGATCCGAGTAAAGTGGAAGCTGTAATCAATTGGCCAAGACCGACTTCTGTACCAGAAATACGCAGTTTCATGGGCTTAGCCGGATACTACAGAAGATTTATCAAAGATTTCTCCAGTATTGCAAAGCCAATAACTCAATTGACGCAAAAGAATGCACCATTTGTTTGGTCAGAGGAGTGCGAGTCTAGCTTTCTAGAGTTGAAGAAAAGGCTGACCAGTGCTCCAGTACTGACGATACCTTCAGGTACGGGTGATTTCGTTGTATATTGTGATGCTTCTCATAGAGGTTTGGTATGTGTTCTTATGCAGCGAGGCCATGTGATCGCATACGCCTCGAGACAATTGAAGCCACACGAGATCCGATACCCCATTCATGATCTGGAATTGGCGGCTATCGTATTTGCATTAAAGATTTGGCGTCATTATCTCTACGGCGAAAAATTTGAGATATTTTCCGATCACAAGAGCTTAAAGTACCTATTTTCTCAATCAGAACTGAATATGAGGTAGCGTAGATGGCTAGATCTTCTGAAAGACTTTGACTATGAAATCAAATATTATCCAGGAAAGTCAAATGCAGCAGCGGACGCCTTGAGTCGAAAGATTTGTTCCCTATCCTTATCGACGATAGGTGTTAACAAGTTAGTTGAAAATTGCTGTACATCTGGATTAGAATTTGATACAGATAGTAAACCACTACGACTTTTTACGATTCAAGTTGAGCCCAATGTGATTATGAGGATCAAGGAAGCGCAAAGAACCGATCAGAATGTGCAGAACTCGATCCAAATGGTCAGATCAGGGCATGTATCAGAATATCAGGTACGAGATCATGTGCTGTATGTGAATAACCGTCTAGTTGTGCCAGATGTTGCAGATTTGAGACAACAAATTCTGACAGAGGCACATTGTAGTCGGTTCAGCATTCATCCTGGTGGCAGGAAGATGTACAATGACTTGAAGACACAATTCTGTTGGAAGCAAATGAAGTCAGACATTGCCGAATTTGTGTCTAAGTGTTTGAACTGCCAACAGGTGAAAGCTGAGAGGAAGAAGCCTGGTGGATTACTTCAGAGTTTAGCCATTCCTGAATGGAAATGGGACCACATTTCCATGGATTTCGTGACGAAGTTACCTAGATCATCTAGAGGCTGTGATGCGATTTGGGTCATTATTGACAGACTGACCAAATCTGCTTGTTTCATTCCGTACAGAATGAAGTATAGACAGGATCAGATGACGGAGATTTATATTCGAGAGGTAGTCAGATTGCATGGAGTGCCGTAGTCTATCGTATCGGATCGTGATCCACGATTCACTTCACATTTCTGGCACAGTTTACAGCAGGCCTTAGGTACGACATTACACCTGAGTACTGCTTACCATCCTCAGACAGACGGACAGTCAGAACGGACTATCCAGACATTAGAGGATATGTTGAGAGCCGTCGTGCTAGATTTTGGCATTATTTGGCAAGATTCTCTACCTCTTTGTGAATTTTCTTTCAATAATAGCTATCAGAAGAGTATCGAGATGGCACCGTTTGAAGCTTTGTATGGCAAAAAGTGCAGATCTCCGCTATATTGGGATGAAGTTTCAGAAGTACCAGAACTTGGGCCAGATATGATTCGTGACATGACAGAGAAGGTGAAACTCATTCAGAAGAGGATGAAGACAACACAAGATCGACAAGCAAAGTATGCCAATATCAGACGTAGACCGTTAGTATTTGAGACGGGAGATAGAGTATTCTTGAAAATTTCTCCGTTCAGAGGCGTTGTTCGATTTGGCAAACGCGGGAAATTATCTCCTCGATACATTGGTCCTTACGAGATTCTTGAAAAGATTGGCGATCGAGCTTATCGACTTGCACTTCTTCTTCTCTATCTGGGATACATGACGTCTTTCATGTATCGATGTTGCGAAAATATATGCCAGACATTTCTCATGTCATTCAACCCAACGAAGCTGAACTTGATCAGACATTGAGCTATATAGAACAACCGATACAGATCCTTGATCGGAAAGAAAAGAAACTCAGAACGAAGAATATTTCTCTAGTGAAAGTCCAATGGAGTCGTCACGGCGCTGAAGAAGCGACATGGGAGACAGAAGCCAACATGCTGACAGAAACACCCCGAATTATTTCAATAATGTAAGTATTGATCTAACTTTGATATTATTACTTTTGATGCTTTCATTGATAGAATGATATGCGATTTCGAGGGCGAAATCATTTCTTAGAGGGGGAGAAATGTAAGGCCTAAGAATTACTAATTTTCATTAACGCGATATTTGAAGATATGAGAACGCATGTTATGTCATGATAAGCATTATGAAATGCCAAGATTTCGACTCTATTAATCCGGAATTATGGAATTTTAATTGATGTGATCATATCGGACCATATCGAGACCAGAGTGGGCAAAGCTGTTTCATTTCACCAATTTCGGGCAGAACTAGTGGCGCCCGAGCGGTAGAAAGTGACCGCTCGCGCGCCAATGTTCAATGAAATCACGTTCGGGCAGAATGTGTGGCGCCAGGGCGGTAATCTATGACCGCCCGAGCGCTAGAGTCTCGCATCGCGGCAGAACGTTCCGCGCCCGGGCGGTAGAACTTGACCGCCCGAGCGCCGAGTTCGCGCCCGGGCGGTAAGTTTCGACCGCCCGAGCACCAGCGAAGATTGGCAAGAGCAAGCCACGTTTCATGGCATGCAAGTGGGATAATATATAAACGTTATTTGCCTCATAATTGATCAAAAATCAAGAACGAGAAAGCTCCGTGAAGCTTTTAGAAATTCTTGCGCCGGTAGTTTGCAATCCGTCCGTTAGATTTGAAATCCGACCTCGGTACCGATTTCCTATCGTTGTAGGCTACGTGTGGACGTAAGTTTTATTATGTTTTGGCATGTCTTAAAATTATGATGTTGCAAGAATCATATATGATTCATATATGTTGTTTCTGACACATTAGACATCGTATAATTACAAACGGATTTAAGAATGGACACTGTATAGAATTGTTATGAATTTAAGAGTCGAATTGACTGGGTTTTGATACCAGATTTATACCATTATCAGTTATAAATTGAGAATTGACGTAAATTGTTTAATATAGAGATTGTGCAGTTGAAATGATACTGAGATCAAGTATTGACTTGGATAGGTGTTGATTAGATAAGAGATTGATAGATTTTGTATCAACATTTCCATTTCATATTCGTATTGTCAACCTTGACAGCAACTGTGCGACGAAAGGTATAGTACATGTTTTGTTTGGGGAATCACGGCTCAAATGAGATCACATTTGAGTTTCCCACCCAAAATCACATACTTGTTTTATTGTTCATACCTTGATATGATTATGATTGTTATAGATTGGTTTATAGAACTTGTATGCAGATCTTGCTATGCTTTGTTTACAGATCGTGTAGCATTGCATTATGCTTGTTTGCAGATTTTGTATTCATGCATTAAGCTAGGGCAGTCTAGAGATCAGGCAGGACTACTAGATGTTCGGCGATATCTCAGCTTAGGGGAAGATCACCGCCCCTTTGTAGACGTGGATACAGATCAGGCCGAAGTCTAGGAATAAGACGTACAGCACCTCGATTGGTAGGGTAGGTGATAGCTAGTGACGTCTTATTCACAACGGGATCCCTAGAGTTCTAGTCGAGTCGAGTCTAGACATGATTAGATTCACATTGCATGATTTTATATGAATGACATTCATATCAGCATGTTTCATGTTTAGATTGTTTATATGCATGTTACATGTTTATACTGGGATTTGTTCTCACCGGTTTTCCGGCTGTTGTTATGTCTGTATGTGTGCATAACAACAGGTGGGGCAGGATCTGGGTCACGACAGAGATGAGCGATGGACATAGCGTGGTGATCTCGGGCGTAGCAGAGGACTAGTGGTTCTTTTGCTAGACTTGTACTACCGTTTGTTTATAGATGGTATTAAACACTAGTTGTAAGAACAAGACTTGTATTTTATGTTTGTATATTATGCTAATGTAATAAAATAGAGACATGTTTTATGCCTAGTTAGTAACATTTGATTGAATGTTAAAAAGCGAAAAATTGACCTACGTTTTAGAATAATGATCCATTTAATCCCAAGAAAAAGAATTAGAGCCCGGGTCCCCACATACAATTAGTTAATAACATAAATTAAAGAGAAAATACCTACCTGGTATTCGGCTCTGACTATCACTATCAATCTTAGCTGTACAATTCTGACACATCTGACATCACAGAATAATCAATCTCATACAAAATACAAAATCACGTATCTGTTACTCTGATCGATACTCTGTTCTGACTATCGATATTGAGTTCTAGATATTCTAATCAGCTTTTTAAACTGCTATCGATTCGAAATCAACTCTAGTTCGGACTGTACAATATAATCTTGATTGTCTACTATCTTTCTCAATCAGGATTCAAAATTTCAACAATTTCTAATATCAGTTCAAGGCTAAAATCAATCTCTCTGATTGGAATCAGATCTGAAATCTTATCAGAGAAAAGATCAAGAACTTCCTTATCATTGGTAAATCAGCCAATGATAGACTCAGCTTCAGTAAATCAACTGAATACATAAGGAGTCACTTTGCTCCTTTCTGTGATAATCGAGTCATAGCTAGTACGAATATCAAAGTAATTCACAATCTAGAATCCTTATCATACAATATTCATCTCTTGGTCATCTCAGGTCTGATTCTTACCATCTTCTGGAACTAACATTGGGAACACTTTTGCGTGGTATTCTTAAATAGAACTTGGATTGACATTTCAATGGCATTTATTTTGGGGTTGCCTAGGCTTAAGAAGGGGAGTGATTCTATTTTTGTTGTTGTGGATAGATTCTCTAAGATGTCACATTTTATAGCTTGTCATAAAACCGATGATGCTTCAAACATCGCGGATTTGTTATTTAGAGAAGTCGCTAGGTTGCATGGCATGCCTAGGACTATTGTTTCTGGTCGCGATGTTAAATTCTTGAGTTACTTTTGGAAGACTTTATGGGCTAAACTTGGCACAAAATTGTTGTTTTCTACTACTTGTCATCCTCAAACGGATGGACAAACTGAAGTTGTCAATAGAACATTGGGAACACTTTTGCGTGGTATTCTTAAATAGAACTTGGATTGACATTTCAATGGCATTTATTTTGGGGTTGCCTAGGCTTAAGAAGGGGAGGGATTCTATTTTTGTTGTTGTGGATAGATTCTCTAAGATGGCACATTTTATAGCTTGTCATAAAACCGATGATGCTTCAAACATCGCGGATTTGTTATTTAGAGAAGTCGCTAGGTTGCATGGCATGCCTAGGACTATTGTTTCTGGTCGCGATGTTAAATTCTTGAGTTACTTTTGGAAGGCTTTATGGGCTAAACTTGACACAAAATTGTTGTTTTTGTAATAGCCGAGCCCGGTGTACGGTACGATTTAAGTTTCGTATGTTATTTGGGTTATGTGATTAGATGTTTAGAATTGTGTTTTGGGCTATAGTATTATTGGTTATTATTGTTATTGAGGTGTTAGAAGTTGTTGGTTGTTCGTTTCAGAGTTTCGGATCGATTTTAGTTGCGTCGATTTTTGATCATTGCCGTAGCAAGAGTGCACCCGCGCTCTTAGAGGAGTGCCCCTGCGGTGTACTATTCATCATTTTGGTTTTGGAAGGCCGTGGCATCACCGCACCCGCGGCAGTGTAAGTACCGCACCCGCGGTAATTGTAGCACCGCACCCGCGGTCATCGTGCATGGATTTATTTTGTTGTGCCCAGAGCTCAGCGCACCCGCGGCCCTTGTGTTGTCGCACCCGCGGTATAGGTATGGGCGAGTTTTTAAGTTACTTTTTGGAGTTGTTGGCCATACCTTATCTTATCTTTTCCCCTTCATTTCGAGATTTCTCTCTTCTAGCAAGGGTTTTCATCCATTTCTTTTGCTTCCTACCTTTGATTCTTGGATTTGTTTGGATTTTCGACTTGAGATCGACGTTCTCCTTGGTGCTAGGAAGCTTAGGTAAGTTTTTGGTGCGATTCTATTAAGGTTGTGAGTTAAGAGTTGACTTAGGTTTGATGTTTTGTTGGTTTAATGGATTATTTAACTTGTATTTTTGGATATAGAGTTGATTTTGGTGTTGTTTATGAATTATTGTTGTAGGTGGTGTACCAAGAGTATAGTTTGGAGGTGTTCTATTGGTTGTAAGTGGAATTTCATTCCTTTGCTCACATGATGTTATATGTATTGTGTTTTAAAGGTTTCAAAGTGATATTCCCTTCAATTGATTCATTGTTATGTATGAATTATATTGCTATGTTCATTGGAGACAATTGATGTCTCAATTATTGTTCAAAGGGAATACAAGAGAAAATAAGAGATTGTGAAACGACGGCTTTAAATGCTATTCAGAGTTCAAATGTTTTATTGGATTGATTAATCATAGTCAGAGCATTGCATGCAATTAGTTGATCAACGACCATAGGCTTTTATCCCTCAGAGTTATCGGTTTATATTGATAGGGATATTAGCACCAGAGCAGAGATATTATTGATATCAATCCAACCAGAGAAAAGAGAATACCATCTTATTGCTATCTTATTGATATGCTATTGCTACAGTTATTGCTACAGTATTCATGTTTCAGAGTTGATGGTATTTATGATTGCAAAGTCATGTTTTACAGAGTATACTATGTATCATTGCTATGTAGAGTTCCACTTGCTGAGATTTATTCTCATTTCAGTTTATTCATGTGATGCAGATCAGAGTGGAAGCCCTGGACGTTGACTGTGGATAGGGGTCATATGCATACACCGTTGGAAAGAAGATTTTTGGCATGATCATAGGAATGATATTTTGTATTTTGTTATGTCATTTAAATGATCATGTATTGCTATTTTGTAAACATTTTTATGATATGTATTTTGAAACTCCTTCCATTTGAAATAAAATTTTAAATTCCGCTGTATATTAGAGCGGTGTTCTTCGGACCAATGCTTATGATTTCGTCTACTTTCAACTGTCCGGGTATGTTTTCTTGCATCTATCCATTGTTATATATTGATATGTCTTTTGTGAGCCCATTGTAAAGTATGCCTCCTAAGCGTAAGGCGACAGAGGGTGAGGATAGTTCTTCCTCGAGAGTTGTCGACGAGTTCGGCAAGTTGCTTAAGGAGCAGGCTAAAGTTCATAGCGATCAGATTCAGCAGTTGCTCCGATTGCAAGGAGCAGGTCAGGGCAGAGGTCAAGTGAGAAGGCAAGTTGCACAGGCTGTTGGCACTGATGCCGTCTTTTCTGCTTTTAAGAGGATGGATCCACCAGAGTTTTCAGGCAGCACTGATCCTTTAGTTGCAGTTGAGTGGGTCAAGGCTCTAGAGGCGATCTTCGATCATCTCCACTACGAGGATAGAGACCGTATCAGCTGTGCTGTACTCATATTGGTTAAAGCTGCTCGCATTTGGTGGAATGCGACCAAAGTTGGAGTTGATGTTGCGACACTGAAGTGGTCAGAGTTCACTGACCTGTTCTACGACAAGTATTTCCCCGACGCACTTCGAGCGAGGAAGGTTACGGAGTTCTTGGAGCTTCGACAAGGGAGCATGGATGTTGGTCAGTATATTCTAAAGTTTGAGGAGGGTTGCCTATTTGCTCCGTACATTGCATCCAATGATAAAGATAAAGGCGCTCATTTCATTCGAGGCCTTAGAGCAGAGATTCGTCGTGATATCAACATGTCCAAGGCTGTGACTTTCAAGGAGATTGTGTCCAAGGCATTGTTGGCAGAGCAGGATGAGAAGGATATCACTAGAGAGAGGCAGGAGAGGCATCAAGCTGTTGCTCAGAGAGGCCAGGGTTTTAATCAGAGGGGCAGGGATCGTTTCAAGGGCAAGGGCAAGATGGAGCCGAGTCCTAGACCACCGCCAGTTCCAGTTGATCCCGAGAAGCCTTTGTGTCCGAAGTGTGGCAAGCATCATAGGGGAGAGTGCAGATTTGGCACTCATACTTGTTATCGTTGTGGCACGGCAGGCCACGTTGCCAGGAATTGTCCACAAGGAGCTAGCCAAGGGAAGGTGCAGGGTCGTATCTTTTCGATGACCAAGGAAGGTATTAATCATGATTCTTCATTGATCTCTAGTACTATTTTGATTTCAGGCAGAGTAGCTACTACTTTGATAGATACTGGTGCTACTCATTCTTTTATGTCTGATTTGTTTTTGAGATATTTGGGTATAGTTCCTTCTGTTCTTCCCCTCCAGCTTAGTGTTGTTTTGCCTTCGGGGGACGTGTTGTGCCCGACATCAATTTTCTTTGCGTGCCCTGTTCGTATTGAGGAGCGAGTTGTCTTTGCTGATTTGATTGTTATCCCTATGGTTGCCTTTGATGTTATTATTGGCATGGATTGGCTTTCGACTTACCGTGCAGTTATCGATTGTGTTGCTAAGAAGGTGACTTTTGCAGATGATGGCCAGGGAGGAGTTCTCGCCAGCTCAGGTACTTCGCTGGTCCTTCCTTTTATTTATTGTCTTGAGGCTGAGAGATTGCTATGTAGAGGTTGCGATGGGTTTCTTGCTTCTATTGTGGATGTTGATGGTATGGTTAAGTTGAATATTGATGATATTGATGTTGTGAGGGAGTTAGCCCATGTGTTTGAGGATGATGTTTCGGGTTTGCCGCCGGACAGAGATGTTGAGTTCGTTATCGATCTAGCTCCTGGTACGGTTCCTATCTCTAAGGCTCCGTACAGGATGGCCCCTACTGAGATGAAGGAGTTGAAGATTCAGTTGCAGGATCTTTTAGCAAGGGTTTTATTCGTCCGAGTTCTTCGCCTTGGGGAGCTCCGGTTCTGTTTGTCAAGAAGAAAGATGGTTCTTTGCGGCTGTGTATCGACTACAGGGAGCTTAACAAAGTGACTGTCAAGAACAAATATCCGTTGCCTCGGATAGATGATCTGTTTGACCAACTTCATGGTGCTACTATATTTTCGAAGATTGATCTTCGGTCTGGCTATTATCAGTTGAAGGTTAGGGAGTCTGATATCCCTAAGACGGCGTTCAGGACCAGGTATGGTCACTTTGAGTTTATGGTTATGTCTTTTGGTCTGACCAATGCCCCTTCAGTCTTCATGGACCTAATGAACCGTGTGTTCAAGCCCTATCTGAAAGGGGATCGGTTACGGTGACCGGAAGCGCAACGGAAGTTCAAAAAATCGAATTTTACATACAATATTTCGGCCACCATGTTCTTTGTGTAGCAAATACAATAAAACACAAAAATGACATTCATAGTATGTTTAGAAATGTACCTATCAATCTTAAAAGATTGATGATGGCTCCAACTTAGTTGATATACAACTAAGCTCTTCAATGGCAAGACAATCTTCAAGCTTCCTCCTACCTTGAATATTTCCTTCAAATTAGGCCCACCACCAACTAGGTAGATCCCCTCATATTTTGCACTAGAAAAATATGAGGATTTTTCAAAGAGAAGTATTTTTCATTCCTCAACACTTGAAGAAGAAAAATGGAGAAAAATTTTGGAGAGAAAAGAGTGTTTCTTCAACCATTGAAGAAAGAAAAAATGTGAGAGAGAAAAATGAATAGTATTTTCGGCACTATTCATCATAGGAGAGAAGGAGAGACATTTTTTTTGTTGTGGGAAAAGTTAAAGTAAAAAGGTTGCATGCCAAGCCTTGGCTATACAAAAAGTTGTCTCCCAACATTTCATCTCCCATGCATGCATATTATATGGTTTTTACCAAATTAAAAACCATGGACTAAATTTAATTATCTAAAACATATTTGAGACTAATTAAACATTACTTGAATTTACCCAAGTCCCACTAGTTAAATAATTAATTTAAATTGAGCTCTACAAGACTCAATATAATTTAATTAATTCAACACTTGAATTAATTTAATTATTTGGACTCTACTAGGTCCACTAGTGTTTAATTAATTCAAAATTAATTTAATTATTTGGACTCTACTAGGTCCACTAGTGTTTAATTAATTCAACACTTGAATTAATTTAATTTAGTCCATAATAATGTTTATGAAAATCACAATTTTCAAATACATTATTCAATTAGCGAACTTTTAATTTAGGAACACTTCCATGAATTAAAATTTACATTTCTCTCATAGAAGTCATACTTCTATTTTTCTTTACACTTATAAACTCATTTATAAGTCGTTCAACACATTGAACTATTTTCTCCTTTATAGAAGTCATACTTCTAATTTTCCTTACGCTTATAAACTCCTTTATAAGCCGTTCAACATATTGAACTATTTTTACTTCTCAACGGGATCTAGAAAGCTAGTACTTGTGTGGCCCTCAATGGTTCATTGATACAACTAGCCGTGGGTTCACATCTCTATGTGATTCGGACTAAACATGTCCTTATATGAGCATACCCCAATTGCTCCATTCTTATTTATCAACACCTTGATAACAAGAACGTCAGAACTCAAGTCTGATAGTACCCAACCAATCATGTTAAACGCCTAGCAGCATCGCTTACATGATTCCCTAGGTATCAAATGATAGTGCCTGCAAGAACCATTCAATTATGGTTAGCGTACAGTACGGTCCCTTCAACTCATATATCCCGATCGATTCGACAACCATTGGTTTATCGAGAGTTGTCAATGAATCGATACTATGTGTCATGTCGTAGTTGCATTGATGGTGTAATCTATGAAACCCCTTTCATAATTACCACCATACTCTGGCCAGAGATTTCAACCTACTAACACATGATAACACATAGGATATCCATACCCGAAGGTAAGCGGTGAATCCCCGACTATAATGCATCGACTCCTATGTGTTTCGACAGAACACCCAACCTTGCCACCTGAAGACCCCATGAGAGTCGGTAAACAAGTCAAAGTGTAATTCTAGCACATAGAGTCTCAATGTTGTCTCGGGTCATAAGGACTAATTCTGTACAACCATAAACTAGGACATTTCCACTCGATAAGTGAGAACCACTTGGAAAGTCCTTTTATGGAGGGTTGTTCAGTGCACTCTACAAGGAGCACCTATCTGCATGTTCGGACATCACAATGTCCCCTACCAATGAAACTTGGTACACACATCGCAGATACTAGTCTCGAACTCTAGCGGCCTATATCCTTCTTAGTGGCGGCTGAATCGACTAGGAACCGTTTAGAATATACAGTATTACAAATATGAGTTTCATGATACTCATCATATGAGCATCTCATATTCTTTCTACCATTTGTATATTCAAGGGCTTTATCTATGCAACTAGCATGGGTATACAGATAAAGATGTGCCAAAATAATAATATCAAATATTACTAAAATAAAGATTGCTTATACATAGAGTTTCATTGTGAACACTCGGCCAACATTTGGCTCGACGGGCACCTACTCTAACAATCTCCCACTTGCACTAGAGCCAACTACCCATATGCTTTAAACCCATTGATTCGCGATGCTTGACGAATAATGGTCCAGGTAAAGGCTTAGATAGTGGATCAACAACATTATCTGCGGAGCCGACTATGTCAAAAGACACTTCTCTACTTTCCACAATCTCTCCGAGGATGTGGTACTTTCTCAATACATGTTTGGACTTCTGATGAGACCTTGGCTCCTTTGCTTGAGCTAAAGCTCCCGTGTTGTCACACAACACCGGGACAGGAGCAACTCCATTAGGAATGACGTCCAACTCTTAGACGAAATTCTTTATCCAAACAGCCTCCCTTGCTGCATCTGATGCAGCAATGTATTCGGCCTCTGTGCTGGAATCCGGAGTATTGTCTTGCTTGGAACTCTTCCAAGAGACAGCAGCACCATAGAGCATGAATACAAACCTAGAGGTTGACTTCGAGTCATCAATATCTCTTTGGAAGCTAGAGTCGGTATAGCCTTCCAATTTCAGTTCTCCACCCCATAGACCAAAAACAATTTATTGGTCCTTCTCAACTACTTGAGGATGTCTTTCACAGCTTTCCAATGTGGAAGACCGGGGTTCGATTGATATCTACTCACTACACTTAGTGCGAAAGCCACGTCAGGACGTGTAGATATCATCTCATACATGATGCTACCAATCGCATATGCATAAGGAATGCTTGTCATCGCCGATATCTCTGCATCAGTCTTGGGAGACAGACTTGGATAGGGACACGCCATGACACATTGGTAGATGTCCTCTCTTGGACTCATCCATCGAGAACCGCTTCACGATGGTATCAATGTATGTGGACTGGGTGAGACCAAGCAATCTTCTCAATCTATCTCTATAGACCTGTATTCCCAATACAAAAGATGCTTCACCCAAGTATTGCATCGAGAACTTACTCACTAACCATATCTTAGTTGATTGCAACATTCCCACATCATTCCCAATGAGTAGAATGTCATCAACATAAAGCACCAGTAATGTCACAACACTCCCACTGACCTTCTTATACACACAGGGTTCCTCAGGATTCTTAGTAAATCAACTCTTTGATTGTACTATCGAATCTAAGGTTCCAACTCCTAGATGCCTGCTTTAGACCATAAATAGATCTCTGAAGTTTGCATACCATATGCTCACTTCCGATATATGTAAACCCTCCAGGTTTGAGACATGTAAATCTCTTCATTAATATCCCCATTAAGAAAGGCTGTCTTGACATCCATCTGCCATATCTCATAGTCATACCATGCAGCTATGGCTAGCAATATCGTTATAGACTTGAGCATTGCAACTGGTGAAAAGGATTCCTCAAAATCAACTCCTTGTATTTGAGTATATCCTTTTGCCACCAATCGCGCCTTGAAGGTCAATACCTTCCCATCCGCCCCAAGTCCTTATGTGAACCGTTACCTCAGGTGGATCTATAAGATCCCACACTTGGTTCGAATGCATGGAATTCAACTCAGATTCCATAGCTTCAAGCCATTTGGATGAATCGGCATCAGATAACGCTTCCTTGAAGGTCCTTGGATCACATCCATGGTTAGGCTCATCATGGCCCTCTTCAAGAAGCAGACCATACCTCATAGGTCGTCTCGAGACTCTCTCGGATTTTCTAGGAGCTTGTATCTCCTCTCTTGGCTCTTCGGGTGTGGGTTCTATAATTGTGGGTGTCTCTCGAACCTCTTCGAGTTCTATCATCTCCCATTTTCTATCCGATAGAAATTCCTTTTCCAAAAAGGTTGCATTCCTAGAAAAAAACACTTTTGTTTCTTGGGGATGATAGAAATAATATCCAACTTAATTCCTTGGATATTCCACAAAGTAACATAAAATGGATCGACTATCCAATTTATCTCCCACTACCTGCTTCATAAGCAGGGTACCCCCATATTCTAAGATAAGAATATTTGGGAGGCTTACCCATCCATATCTCATATGGTGTCTGCCTTTGAATGGACATTTAATGGAATATCTTTCAATTTTAAGTTATAGAGATCGTTTTCAAGTTCTCAAGTACCAATTAAACATTCATTCTTGTAAATGTTGCAAACACCTTTGCTAAATAAACAAGAATATCCATCTTTATCACAATAGAAATGGAAATAATGTTTTCACCAAAAAGGTACAAACAAAACATCTCTTAAAAATTAACTTAAAATCATTGTTCAACAATAAGTAAACATTTCTTAAGGTCTTGGCAGCAACTCTTGCTCCATAGCCATTCTCAAGAAGGTCTCACCTTCCCTTAAGCTTTCTACTTCTTCCCATCACCTGTAACCCATTACAGAGATGTGAGTCATAACCGGTATCTAATACCCAAGAAGTAGAGTTAATTGAAATGTTTACTTCAATTTAGAACATACCGTTTCCAGAACTCTTCTGGGTCAGATATTCCTTGCAATTTCGCCTCCAATGTCCAGGCTTCTTGCAGTGATGACAAACATCACTAGTCTTGTCAGCCTTAACTGGTGTGGCTGCCACAACAGGATTCGGAGATTGCCTCATCAAGGGCACGTTCTTCTTGGGACGTTGGAAAGAACTCTTCTTTCCCTTCCCATGTGGATCAATCTTCGTACCAGATGAAGAACCCACATAAAGAACCAACTTCTCTTTCTTGATGGTGGATTCAAACGTAACAAGCATGTTCACCAACTCCTCAAGGGTCGGCTCCATCTTGTTCATGTTGAAGTTCACCACAAAAGGATCAAATGAGCTAGGCAATGATAACAGCAACACGTCGGTGGTCAACTCCGAAGGCAAGATCATATCCATGCCAACGAGCTTATCCACGAGCCCAATCAACTTCAGGCCATGCTCATGGACCGAGGCCCCATCTCGCATGCGCATAGTGATCAGCTCCTTGACGGTAGCATGCCTAAGAGGCCGAGTCTGCTCACCAAAGAGCTCTTTGAGGTGCTTATGAATGTCAGCAGCATTCTTTGCACCCTCAAAACACCTCTGCAGCTCATCATTCATAGAAGTCAGCATATAACACCTGGCTATCAAGTCATGGTCACACCATTCCTTGTAAGCCTGCAATTCCTCAGGATTGCAGTCAGTCGGAGCCTCAACAGGGGGCGACTGAGTCAGTGTATATTCTACCCTTTCCGAATTCAAGACGATTTTTAGGTTTCTTAGCCAAGTGAGGTAATTAGGTCCAGTTAATATGTGTTTGTCGAGTATTATGGATATCGGATTGCGAATCGAAGACATTGTCAATTTGTACTGAAAAGTAAAAACAGATAAATGTTGATGACTATTTTAAAATATTTAGTAAGATATGAAGTTTGGACTTTTACTTCATAAATATTTGCTCCCACTGTTTTGACATCTTTCACTACCCTCTAGTGAAAACGGGAAACTCCTTTCCTCAGTAGGTACGTAAGGTCCAATTAGCGAATTATGATCCCGAATAATATCAGCCAATCACAATTCCTAAAAGGTAGTTTCCAATTGCATCACAATGCAACCCTCTACGTAAACTTTTGTCTCACGTTTGATTAGGACCCAATAATATGACGTCGTTCATCTTCACGTGTCAAGCCTAACCCATCGATGTTGAACCTTAATGGACGATCTCCATGAGTTCCCCCAATAATATGAGCCGAAATCATGGGAGTTCCACGTAGTTCACATCACCATGTCAATGGATGTCACAGCTTTCCGGCACCCAAAGCTCCCCCAATAATATGAGCCGAGCCCCGAGTACGGGTAGCGTTCATCATGCACCCATTGTCGATGGAAGACAAGGAAATTATAAACAAATTTATAATTCCCCTTTTCGGGCTTGATATTAATTTTGAATCTTATTCAAAATGAGGGTTTTTTAATTTTGAAAGGTCTCATCATTAATTTTATTTTAAAAGCTCGCCATGTTTGATCGTATGTTTTCCGGATTCATGCAACTTTGTTATTATCATAATAATAACGCACATACTCATTATTTATAACATATCATGCATATATTATAAACAATAAACAAACAAGGATGATCAATCGCCCCAATACTAATGGCCCGTGTGAGCTAAACACGGGCCTAGGTCCAATCCTAGGGTAAATGCACGGGATGCAAATGCAACTATTACATTAGCTTCCAATATTTACATGTCTTCGATCTTCATAATCATCATGGCCACCATCTTCCAATCTTGATCATCCACTATACTAATATTTACAAATAAATATCCATGGCAAATAGGGATACATCTCATGGGGTGGGAACGGGCCATAAACCAAGCCCACTTTATAAATTGATAATTATTACAATCATTCAACACAAAATATCCTAGCATACACCTAGCGAATTGGGCTTGGGCTTTTGATCATCCTTCATGCATAATATCACATATCATACACCATCAATTAATTATCACAATAATTAATTGATCCAATATTATATATCTTGATCCAATCACTAACCGCCACGATTATAAACTAAATTAACAAAGTATACAAACACCTTTGTCTACTTTCCAATTAATTTATTTATAACCAAATTTCTTGTAAATCACCATTTACTATAAATATTTAAAGTCCAACTTAAAATATTTATTTCATGAGAAAATATTTGCAACTTTTGTAATTTTAAACTTAAGGGCCCAAAAACTCATTTTTCACCAAAAACATTTTCGGCCCATTTAAAATTCACAAACATGTTATCCATCCAATGGCCCAACAACTCAAGGTCCATGACACTTTGATAATCCAAAACACTTTTGGAAACCCTAGTCGTCATCGCCGTCGCCGGATTCCGGCAACAAAAAAATTTTTTTTTAATTTTAAAATGGGGGCTGTTCGGGCAGCCCCTTGGGCTGCCCTTGCTGCCCGTTTCGGGCAGCCCCTCGGGCAGCCCAAGCTGCCCGAAATGGGCAGCAACTTGCTGCCCAAAAGCCGCCCCAAACCCGGCCTTGAATCGTTGCAAAAATTCACCTCATGCGGTTAAAAATCGATCTCAACATAATATCTTGTAGTTGCTACACAAAATCGTAACCATAGCTCGGATACCACTTGAAAGGGGATCGGTTACGGTGACCGGAAGCGCAACGGAAGTTCAAAAAATCGAATTTTACATACAATATTTCGGCCACCATGTTCTTTGTGTAGCAAATACAATAAAACACAAAAATGACATTCATAGTATGTTTAGAAATGTACCTATCAATCTTAAAAGATTGATGATGGCTCCAACTTAGTTGATATACAACTAAGCTCTTCAATGGCAAGACAATCTTCAAGCTTCCTCCTACCTTGAATATTTCCTTCAAATTAGGCCCACCACCAACTAGGTAGATCCCCTCATATTTTGCACTAGAAAAATATGAGGATTTTTCAAAGAAGTATTTTTCATTCCTCAACACTTGAAGAAGAAAAATGGAGAAAAATTTTGGAGAGAAAAGAGTGTTTCTTCAACCATTGAAGAAAGAAAAAATGTGAGAGAGAAAAATGAATAGTATTTTCGGCACTATTCATCATAGGAGAGAAGGAGAGACATTTTTTTTGTTGTGGGAAAAGTTAAAGTAAAAAGGTTGCATGCCAAGCCTTGGTTATACAAAAAGTTGTCTCCCAACCTTTCATCTCCCATGCATGCATATTATATGGTTTTTACCAAATTAAAAACCATGGACTAAATTTAATTATCTCAAACATATTTGAGACTAATTAAACATTACTTGAATTTACCCAAGTCCCACTAGTTAAATAATTAATTTAAATTGAGCTCTACAAGACTCAATATAATTTAATTAATTCAACACTTGAATTAATTTAATTATTTGGACTCTACTAGGTCCACTAGTGTTTAATTAATTCAAAATTAATTTAATTATTTGGACTCTACTAGGTCCACTAGTGTTTAATTAATTCAACACTTGAATTAATTTAATTTAGTCCATAATAATGTTTATGAAAATCACAATTTTCAAATACATTATTCAATTAGCGAACTTTTAATTTAGGAACACTTCCATGAATTAAAATTTACATTTCTCTCATAGAAGTCATACTTCTATTTTTCTTTACACTTATAAACTCATTTATAAGTCGTTCAACACATTGAACTATTTTCTCCTTTATAGAAGTCATACTTCTAATTTTCCTTACGCTTATAAACTCCTTTATAAGCCGTTCAACACATTGAACTATTTTTACTTCTCAACGGGATCTAGAAAGCTAGTACTTGTGTGGCCCTCAATGGTTCATTGATACAACTAGCCGTGGGTTCACATCTCTATGTGATTCGGACTAAACATGTCCTTATATGAGCATACCCCAATTGCTCCATTCTTATTTATCAACACCTTGATAACAAGAACGTCAGAACTCAAGTCTGATAGTACCCAACCAATCATGTTAAACGCCTAGCAGCATCGCTTACATGATTCCCTAGGTATCAAATGATAGTGCCTGCAAGAACCATTCAATTATGGTTAGCGTACAGTACGGTCCCTTCAACTCATATATCCCGATCGATTCGACAACCATTGGTTTATCGAGAGTTGTCAATGAATCGATACTATGTGTCATGTCGTAGTTGCATTGATGGTGTAATCTATGAAACCCCTTTCATAATTACCACCATACTCTGGCCAGAGATTTCAACCTACTAACACATGATAACACATAGGATATCCATACCCGAAGGTAAGCGGTGAATCCCCGACTATAATGCATCGACTCCTATGTGTTTCGACAGAACACCCAACCTTGCCACCTGAAGACCCCATGAGAGTCGGTAAACAAGTCAAAGTGTAATTCTAGCACATAGAGTCTCAATGTTGTCTCGGGTCATAAGGACTAATTCTGTACAACCATAAACTAGGACATTTCCACTCGATAAGTGAGAACCACTTGGAAAGTCCTTTTATGGAGGGTTGTTCAGTGCACTCTACAAGGAGCACCTATCTGCATGTTCGGACATCACAATGTCCCCTACCAATGAAACATGGTACTCACATCGCAGATACTAGTCTCGAACTCTAGCGGCCTATATCCTTCTTAGTGGCGGCTGAATCGACTAGGAACCGTTTAGAATATACAGTATTACAAATATGAGTTTCATGATACTCATCATATGAGCATCTCATATTCTTTCTACCATTTGTATATTCAAGGGCTTTATCTATGCAACTAGCATGGGTATACAGATAAAGATGTGCCAAAATAATAATATCAAATATTACTAAAATAAAGATTGCTTATACATAGAGTTTCATTGTGAACACTCGGCCAACATTTGGCTCGACGGGCACCTACTCTAACACTATCTGGATAGCTTCGTCATTGTCTTCATCGACGACATCTTGATCTATTCCAAGACCAGAGAGCTGCATGCAGAGCATCTCAGAGTTGTTCTTCAATTGCTGAGAGAGAGGAGGCTGTTTGCCAAGTTGAAGAAGTGTGAATTTTGGCTGGATCAGATTTCTTTTCTAGGCCATGTCGTTTCGAAGGATGGCATTGCTGTTGATCCGATGAAGATAGAGGAGATTCAGAAATGGCCTATTCCTACCACTGTCTCAGAGGTACGCAGTTTCCTTGGTTTGGCGGGTTATTATCGTCGTTTCATTTCAGATTTTTCCAAGATTGCCCTGCCATTGTCCAATTTGACGAGGAAGACTATGAAGTTCGAGTGGTCTATCGATTGCCAGAGTGCATTCCAGGAGTTGAAGGATAGATTGACGACAACTTCTGTTCTTTCATTGCCCAGTGGTTCAGAGGATTTCGTTGTCTATACTGATGCGTCGAAGAGAGGCCTTGGTGCAGTGCTGATGCAGCGAGGTAAGGTCATTGCTTATGCTTCTCGTCAGTTGAAAGACTATGAGAAGAATTATCCGACGCATGATTTGGAGCTAGCAGCTGTGGTTTTCGCCCTGAAGATTTGGAGACATTATCTGTATGGCGAAAAGTGTGAGATCTTCACAGACCACAAGAGTTTGAAGTATCTGTTTTCTCAGAAAGAGCTCAACATGAGGCAGAGGAGGTGGTTAGAGCTGGTCAAAGATTATGATGTGACTATCAGTTATCACCCAGGGAAGGCGAACGTTGTGGCTGATGCTTTGAGTCGTAAATCGAGTTCTTCCTTGAGTTCTTTGATTCAGAGGCCGTTGCTGATGGACTTGCATCGAGAGGATATTTCTTTGGTAGTCCCCGGAACCATTGCTCGCTTTTCAGCGTTGGTCATTCGGGCTACTTTGACGGACAGGATCCGTAGAGAGCAAACTGTCGATGTGCAGTTGCTAGAGTTGAGAGCTAGAGCTGAGGAGAGGGGTAACTCAGAGTTTGCGATGAATGGTGATGGATTGGTGACTTCTAGAGGCCGTATCTGTGTTCCTATTGGCGATGATATTTGGCGAGATGTCTTGACAGAGGCTCATACTGCGCCATATTCGATTCATCCAGGCAGTACGAAGATGTATCAGGATCTTCGTCGACTCTACTGGTGGCCAGGTATGAAGAAAGATATTGCTTTGTTCATTTCTCAGTGCCTTACTTGTCAGCAGGTGAAGATTGAGCATTAGAGACCTGCTGGGACATTGCTATCTTTGCCGATTCCTCAGTGGAAGTGGGAGCACATTATGATGGATTTCGTGACTGGTCTTCCCAGAGTGCAGAAAGGTTATAATTCCATTTGGGTCATTGTTGATCGGTTAACTAAGTCAGCGCACTTTCTCGCAGTCAAGACGACGTACTCCATGAAGCAGTATGTCGAGGATTATATTGCAGAGATTGTTAAACTTCACGGTGTCCCTGTGTCGATCGTGTCTGATCGTGACCCTAGGTTTACCTCCGAGTTTTGGAAGAGTCTACACAGAGCTATGGGATCACGGTTAGCTTTCAGTACAGCTTATCACCCTCAGAGCGACGGTCAGTCAGAGAGAGTCATTCAGATTTTAGAGGACTTGCTCAGAGCTTGTACTATTGACTATTCTGGTAGCTGGGATTCTAAATTGCCACTTGTGGAGTTCACGTACAACAATAGCTACCAGGCGTCAATTGGGATGGCACCGTATGAGGCACTTTATGGCAGGAAGTGCAGATCGCCTTTGTATTGGGATGAGGTTGGCGAGAGAAAGATGTTGGGACCAGAGTTGGTCCAGCAGACGGCCGATGTTGTTGCTGTGATCCGTGAGAGGATGAAGACAGCACAGTCCAGACAGAAGAGCTATGCAGATGTTCGTCGTAGGCCTTTGCAGTTCGAGGTTGGCGATCACATGTTCTTGAAGATAGCACCTCTCAAGGGTGTGATGAGATTTGGCAAGAAGGGTAAGTTGAGTCCGAGATTCATTGGTCCTTTTGAGATCTTGGACAGAGTTGGTGACAGAGCCTACAGATTAGCCCTACCGCCAGATCTTGATAGAGTTCATAACGTTTTTCACGTATCGATGCTCAGGAAGTATATTGCGAATCCTTCCCATATTCTTCGCCACGAGCCATTGGACTTGACGCCGAATTTGACTTACCAAGAGATTCCGATTCAGATTCTGGATCGCACAGTTAGAGTTTTGAGGAATAAATAGATCGGCATCGTTGAAGTCCTTTGGAGGAACCATTTGATCGAAGAGGCTACCTGGGAACCAGAGGATGAGATGAGAGAGAAGTATCCTGAGTTGTTCGTGCAGTGACGTCAATTTCGCGGACGAAATTCCTCTAAGGAGGTGAGATTGTAATAGCCGAGCCCGGTGTACGGTACGATTTAAGTTTCGTATGTTATTTGGGTTATGTGATTAGATGTTTAGAATTGTGTTTTGGGCTATAGTATTATTGGTTATTATTGTTATTGAGGTGTTAGAAGTTGTTGGTTGTTCGTTTCAGAGTTTCGGATCGATTTTAGTTGCGTCGATTTTTTATCATTGCCGTAGCAAGAGTGCACCCGCGCTCTTAGAGGAGTGCCCCTGCGGTATACTATTCATCATTTTGGTTTTGGAAGGCCGTGGCATCACCGCACCCGCGGCAGTGTAAGCACCGCACCCGCGGTGAGACCGCACCCGCGGTAATTGTAGCACCGCACCCGCGGTCATCGTGCATGGATTTATTTTGTTGTGCCGAGAGCTCAGCGCACCCGCGGCCCTTGTGTTGTCGCACCCGCGGTATAGGTATGGGCGAGTTTTTAAGTTACTTTTTGGAGTTGTTGGCCATACCTTATCTTATCTTTTCCCCTTCATTTCGAGATTTCTCTCTTCTAGCAAGGGTTTTTATCCATTTCTTTTGCTTCCTACCTTTGATTCTTGGATTTGTTTGGATTTTCGACTTGAGATCGATGTTCTCCTTGGTGCTAGGAAGCTTAGGTAAGTTTTTGGTGCGATTCTATTAAGGTTGTGAGTTAAGAGTTGACTTAGGTTTGATGTTTTGTTGGTTTAATGGATTATTTAACTTGTATTTTTGGATATAGAGTTGATTTTGGTGTTGTTTATGGATTATTGTTGTAGGTGGTGTACCAAGAGTATAGTTTGGAGGTGTTCTATTGGTTGTAAGTGGAATTTCATTCCTTTGCTCACATGATGTTATATGTATTGTGTTTTAAAGGTTTCAAAGCGATATTCCCTTCAATTGATTCATTGTTATGTATTAATTATATTGCTATGTTCATTGGAGACAATTGATGTCTCAATTATTGTTCAAAGGGAATACAAGAGAAAATAAGAGATTGTGAAACGACGACTTTAAATGCTATTCAGAGTTCAAATGTTTTATTGGATTGATTAATCATAGTGAGAGCATTGCATGCAATTAGTTGATCAACGACCATAGGCTTTTATCCCTCAGAGTTATCGGTTTATATCGATAGGGATATTAGCACCAGAGCAGAGATACTATTGATATCAATCCAACCAGAGAAAAGAGAATACCATCTTATTGCTATCTTATTGATATGCTATTGCTACAGTTATTGCTACAGTATTCATGTTTCAGAGTTGATGGTATTTATGATTTCAAAGTCATGTTTTACAGAGTATACTATGTATCATTGCTATGTAGAGTTCCACTTGCTGAGATTTATTCTCATTTCAGTTTATTCATGTGATGCACATCAGAGTGGAGGCCCTGGACGTTGACTGTGGATAGGGGTCATATGCATACACCGTTGGAAGGAAGATTTTTGGCATGATCATAGGAATGATATTTTGTATTTTGTCATGTCATTTAAATGATCATGTATTGCTATTTTGTAAACATTTTTATGATATGTATTTTGAAACTCCTTCCATTTGAAATAAAATTTTAAATTCCGCTGTATTTTAATCGTTACGGGTCAGGGTGTCACAGTTTTCTACTACTTGTCATCCTCAAACGGATGGACAAACTGAAGTTGTTAATAGAACTTTGGGAACACTTTTGCGTGCTATTCTTAAAAAGAACTTGGATTGACATTTCTATGGACTTTATTTTAGGGTTGCCTAGAACTAAGAAGAGGAGGGATTCTATTTTTGTTGTTGTGGATAGATTCTCTAAGATGACACATTTTATAACTTCTCATAAAACCGATGATGCTTCAAACATTGCGGATTTGTTCTTTAGAGAAGTCGTTAGGTTGCATGGCATGCCTATGACTATTGTTTCTGGTCGCGATGTTCAATTTTTGAGTAACTTTTGGAAGACTTTATGGGCTAAACTTGGCACAAAATTGTTGTTTTCTACTACTTGTCATCCTCAAACGGATGGACAAACTGAAGTTGTCAATAGAACTTTGGGAACACTTTTGCGTGCTATTCTTAAATAGAACTTGGATTGAAATTTCTATGGACATTATTTTGGGGTTGCCTAGGACTAAGAAGGGGAGGGATTCTATTTTTTTGTTGTGGATAGATTCTCTAAGATGGCACATTTTATAGCTTGTCATAAAACCGATGATGCTTCAAACATTGCGGATTTGTTATTTAGAGAAGTCGTTAGGTTGCATGGCATGCCTAGGACTATTGTTTCGGGTCGCGATGTTAAATTCTTGAGTTACTTTTGGAAGACTTTATGGGCGCAACTTGGCACAAAATTGTTGTTTTCTACTACTTGTCATCCTCAAACGGATGGACAAACTGAAGTTGTCAATAGAACTTTGGGAACACTTTTGCGTGCTATTCTTAAATAGAACTTGGATTGACATTTCTATGGAATTTATTTTGGGGTTGCCTAGGACTAAGAAGGGGAGGGATTCTATTTTTGTTGTTGTGGATAGATTCTCTAAGATGGCACATTTTATAGCTTGTCATAAAACCGATGATGCTTCAAACATTGCGGATTTGTTCTTTAGAGAAGTCGTTAGGTTGCATGGCATGCCTAGGACTATTGTTTCTGGTCGCGATGTTAAATTCTTGAGTTACTTTTGGAAGACTTTATGGGCTAAAATTGGCACAAAATTGTTGTTTTCTACTACTTGTCATCCTCAAACGGATGGACAAACTGAAGTTGTCAATAGAACTTTGGGAACACTTTTGCGTGCTATTCTTAAGAAGAACATGGATTTACATTTCTATTGACTTTATTTTGGGGTTGCCTAGGACTAAGAAGGGGAGGGATTCTATTTTTGTTGTTGTGGATAGTTTCTCTAAGATGGCACGTTTTATAGCTTATCATAAAACTGATGATGATTCAAACATTGCGGATTTGTTCTTTAGAGAAGTCGTTAGGTTGCATGGCATGCCTAGGACTATTGTTTCTAGTCGCGATGTTAAATCATTGAGTTACTTTTGGAAGACTTTATGGGCTAAACTTGGCACAAAATTGTTGTTTTCTACTACTTGTCATCCTCAAACGGATTGACAAACTGAAGTTGTCAATAGAACATTGGGAACACTTTTGCGTGGTATTCTTAAATAGAACTTGGACTGACATTTCAATGGCATTTATTTTGGGGTTGCCTAGGCTTAAGAAGGGGAGGGATTCTATTTTTGTTGTTGTGGATAGATTCTCTAAGATGGCACATTTTATAGCTTGTCATAAAATTGATGATGCTTCAAACATCGCGGATTTGTTATTTAGAGAAGTCGCTAGGTTGCATGGCATGCCTAGGACTATTGTTTCTGGTCGCGATGTTAAATTCTTGAGTTACTTTTGGAAGACTTTATGGGCTAAACTTGACACAAAATTGTTGTTTTCTACTACTTGTCATCCTCAAACGGATGGACAAACTGAAGTTGTTAATTGAACTTTGGGAACACTTTTGCGTGCTATTCTTAAAAAGAACTTGGATTGACATTTCTATGGACTTTATTTTAGGGTTGCCTAGAACTAAGAAGAGGAGGGATTCTATTTTTGTTGTTGTGGATAGATTCTCTAAGATGACACATTTTATAACTTGTCATAAAACCGATGATGCTTCAAACATTGGGATTTGTTCTTTAGAGAAGTCGTTAGGTTGCATGGCATGCCTATGACTATTGTTTCTGGTCGCGATGTTAAATTTTTGAGTAACTTTTGGAAGACTTTATGGGCTAAACTTGGCACAAAATTGTTGTTTTCTACTACTTGTCATCCTCAAACGGATGGAAAACTGAAGTTGTCAATAGAACTTTGGGAACACTTTTGCGTGCTATTCTTAAATAGAACTTGGATTGAAATTTCTATGGACTTTATTTTGGGGTTGCCTAGGACTAAGTGAAAGGGAACGATTTAGGGAGACCGAAAGCACAACGGAAGCATAATTTAATTTTAAAATTTCGGCCCCCTTGCATCTTGTGTAGCAAAATACAACAAACACATAAAACATGTCATACATAGGGTGTTTAGAAGTTTTATCTATCAATCTTTAAAAGATTGATTGTGGCTCCAACTTTGTTGTTAAACAACAAAGCTCTTGAATGGATGAAGATCTTCAAGCCTCCTCCTTACTCCAATATTAAGCCCACCACCAACTAGGTAAATCCCTTCTTGTTTTGCACTAGAAAAACAAGAAGATTTTTCAATGAAAAGAAGTATTTTATTCTCCAACAATTTGAAGAACAAAAGAGAGAAAAATGAGGGAGAATTCTAGGTGAATATTTCGGCCAAGTGCATTGCAAGAATGGGGAAGGAAGACTTGTCTTGGATGTCCGAAAAGCAAAAAGAAAAAACACCTTTTTGCATGCCATGCCTTGATATCCCAAAAAGTAGTCTCCAACTCTTGACCTCCCATGCATGCATATTATATAATATGGTTTTTAATCAAATTAAAAACCTTGGACTAAATTTAATTATCTCAAACATATTTGAGACTAATTAAACATTACTTGAATTTACCCAAGTCCCACTAGTTAAATAATTATTTTAATTGAGCTCTACAAGACTCAATATAATTTAATTAATCCAACACTTGAATTAATTTAATTATTTGGACTCTACTAGGTCCACTAGTGTTTAATTAATTCAACACTTGAATTAATTTAATTTAGTCCATAAAAATGTTTATGAAAATCACAATTTTCAAATACATTATTCACTTGGCCAAATTTTAATCTAGGAACACTTCCATAAATTAAAATTTATATTTATCTCATAGAAGTCACACTTCTATTTTTCCTTTCGCCTATAAACTCATTTATAAGCCGTTCAACACATTGAACTATTTTCTCCTTTATAGAAGTCATACTTCTAATTTTTTCTTACGCTTATAAACTCCTTTATAAGCCGTTCAACACATTGAACTATTTTTCTTCTCATCGGGATTTAGAAAGCTAGTACTTGTGTGGCCCTCAATGGTTCATTGATACAATTAGCCGTGGGTTCACATCTCCATGTGATTCGGACTAAACATGTCCTTATATGAGCATACCCCAATTGCTCCATTCATACTTATCAACTCCTTGATAACAAGAACGTCAGAACTCAAGTCTGATAGTACCCAACCAATCATGTTAAACGCCTAGCAGCATCGCTTACATGATTCCCTAGGTATCAAATGATAGTGCCTGCAAGAACCATTCTATTATGGTTAGCGTACAGTACGGTCCCTTCAACTCATATATCCCGATCGATTCGACAACCATTGGTTTATCGAGAGTTGTCAATGAATCGATACTATGTGTCATGTCGTAGTTGCATCGATGGTGTAATCTATGAAACACCTTTCATAATTACAACCATACTCTGGCCAGAGATTTCGATCTACATACACATGATAACACATAGGATATCCATACCCGAAGGTAAGCGGTGAATCCCCGACTACAATGCATCGACTCCTATGTGTTTCGACAGAACACCCAACCTTGCCACCTGATGACCCCATAAGAGTCGGTAAACAAGTCAAAGTGTAATTCTAGCACATAGAGTCTCAATGTTGTCCCGGGTCATAAGGACTAATTCTGTACAACCATAAACTAGGACATTTCCACTCGATAAGTGAGAACCACTTGGAAAGTCCTTTTATGGAGGGTTGTTCAGTGCACTCTACAAGGAGCACCTATCTGCATGTTCGGACATCACAATGTCCCCTACCAATGAAACATGGTACTCACATCGCAGATACTAGTCTCGAACTCGAGCGGCCTATATCCTTCTTAGTGGCGGCTGAATCGACTAGGAACCGTTTAGAATATACAGTATTACAAATATGAGTTTCATGATACTCATCATATGAGCATCTCATATTCTTTCTACTATTTGTATATTCAAGGGCTTTATCTATGCAACTAGCATGGGTATACAGATAAAGATGTGCCAAAATAATAATATCAAATATTACTAAAATAAAGATTGCTTATACATAGAGTTTCATTGTGAACACTCGGCCAACACTTGGCTCGACGGGCACCTACTCTAACAATCTCCCACTTGCACTAGAGCCAACTACCCATATGCTTTAAACCCATTGATTCGCGATGCTTGTCGAATAATGGTCCAGGTAAAGGCTTAGCTAGTGGATCAACAACATTGTCTGCGGAGCCGACTGTGTCAATCGACACTTCTCCTTTTCCCACAATCTCTCCGAGGATGTGGTACTTTCTCAATACATGTTTGGACTTCTGATGAGACCTTGACTCCTTTGCTTGAGCTAAAGCTCCCGTGTTGTCACACAACACCGGGATAGGAGCAACTCCATTAGGAATGACGTCTAACTCTTAGACGAAATTCCTTATCCAAACAGCCTCCCTTGCTGCATCTGATGCAGCAATGTATTCGGCCTCTGTGCTGGAATCCGTAATATTGTCTTGCTTGGAACTCTTCCAAGAGACATCAGCACCATTGAGCATGAATACAAACCTAGAGGTTGACTTCGAGTCATCGATATCGCTTTGGAAGCTAGAGTCGGTATAGCCTTCCAATCTCAGTTCTCCACCCCATAGACCAAGAACAACTTATTGGTCCTTCTCAACTACTTGAGGATGTCTTTCACAGCTTTCAGGTGTGGAAGACCAGGGTTCGATTGATATCTACTCACTATACTTAGTGCGAAAGCCACGTCAAGACGTGTAGATATCATCCCATACATGATGCTACCAATTGCCGAAGCATACGGAATGCGTGTCATCGCCACTATCTCTGCATCAGTCTTGGGAGACAGACTTGGATAGGGAAACGCCATGACACATTGGTAGATGTTGTTAGAGTAGGTGCCCGTCGAGCCAAGTGTTGGCCGAGTGTTCACAATGAAACTCTATGTATAAGCAATATTTATTTTAATAATATTTGAAATTATTATTTTGGCAAATCTTTATCTGTATACCCATGCTAGTTGCATAGATAAAGCCCTTGAATATACAAATAGTAGATAGAATATGAGATGCTCATATGATGAGTATCATGAAACTCATATTTGTAATACTGTATATTCTAAACGGTTCCTAGTCGATTCAGCCGCCACTAAGAAGGATATAGGCCGCTCGAGTTCGAGACTAGTATCTGCGATGTGAGAACCATGTTTCATTGGTAGGGGACATTGTGATGTCCGACCATGCAGATAGGTGCTCCTTGTAGAGTGCACTGAACAACCCTCCATAAAAGGACTTTCCAAGTGGTTCTCACTTATCGAGTGGAAATGTCCTAGTTTATGGTTGTACAGAATTAGTCCTTATGACCCGGGACAACATTGAGACTCTATGTGCTAGAATTACACTTTGACTTGTTTACCGACTCTTATGGGGTCATCAGGTGGCAAGGTTGGGTGTTCTGTCGAAACACATAGGAGTCGATGCATTGTAGTCGGGGATTCACCGCTTACCTTCGGGTATGGATATCCTATGTGTTATCATGTGTATGTAGATCGAAATTTCTGGCCAGAGTATGGTTGTAATTATGAAAGGTGTTTCATAGATTACACCATCGATGCAACTACGACATGACACATAGTATCGATTCATTGACAACTCTCGATAAACCAATGGTTGTCGAATCGATCGGGATATATGAGTTGAAGGGACCGTACTGTACGCTAACCATAATTGAATGGTTCTTGCAGGCACTATCATGTGATACCTAGGGAATCACGTAAGCGATGCTGCTAGGCGTTTAACGTGATTGGTTGGGTACTATCAGACTTGAGTTCTGACGTTCTTAATATCAAGGTGTTGATAAATAAGAATGGAGCAATTGGGGTATGCTCATATAAGGACATGTTTAGTCCAAATCACATAGAGATGTGAACCCACGGATAGTTGTATCAATGAACCATTGAGGGCCACACAAGTACTAGCTTTCTAGATCCCGTTGAGAAGTGACAATAGTTCAATATGTTGAACGGCTTATAAAGAGTTTATAAGCGTAAAGAAAATTAGAAGTATGACTTCTATGAGAGAAATGTAAATTTTGATTTATGGAAGTGTTCCTAAATTAAAATTTGGCCAAGTGAATAATGTATTTGAAAATTGTGATTTTCATAAACATTGTTATGGACTAATTGAATTAATTCAAGTGTTGAATTAATTAAACACTAGTGGACCTAGTAGAGTCCAAATAATTAAATTAATTCAAGTGTTGAATTAATTAAATATCATTGGGCCTTGTAGAGCCCAATTGGAAATAATTATTTAACTAGTGGGCTTGAGTAAAATCAAGTAAAGTCTAATTGGGCTCAAATATGTTTGAGACAATTTAAATAGTCCATGGGCCTTGTATATGATACAAGCCCACTTAGAAAAGCATGCTAGGGAGGTGAAAGGTTGGGGAATACTTTTGAATAAAATAATGGCATGGCATGCAACTTTTTGGACCAACTTTTCCCACAACCAAGGCAACTCATCCTCCCTCATTCACACACTTGAGATGGCCGAAATATTCAAGTCCTTTCTCTCCATTTTTCTCTTCATTTTTGTTCTTCAATTGTTGAAGGAACAACTCACTTCTCCATGAAAAATCCTCTTAATTTTCTAGTGCAAATTATGAGGGGTTCTAGCTAGTTTAGTGGTGGGCTTGATTTTGAAGGAAAGAAGGACACAAGGAGAGCTTGTAGATTTGTCTTGCCTTTGAAGAGCCAAGTTGTTTACAACTTGGTTGGAGCCACAATCAATCTTTTAAAGATTGATAGGTATATTTTTCTCAATACCCTATGTATGACATAGTTGGATTTTTGTATATGTTTGCACAACTAGTACATGGTGTTCATTTTTGAAAATTTTTATACCAAAATTTCGGTTTTTATGAATAAAAAGAAATTTTGTGCTTCCGTTGCGGTTTTGAACACCGTATATCGATCCCTTTGAAGTGGTATCAAGAGCTAAGGTTACTAGTTTTTGTGCAACATATACATGATGTTATATTGAGGTCAATTTCTAACTGATTGAGATGAAGTTTTGCAACGATTCAAGGCCGGATTTGGGGCTTTTTTGGGGCAGCAAGTTGCTGCCCATATCGGGCGCCTCGGGCTGCCCGAGGGGATGCCCGAAACGGGCAGCAAGGGCAGCCCGAGGGGCTGCCCGAAACCCCCTCTCAAAATTAAAAAAAAAAAAAAATTTTACATGTTGGCCGGAATGTTGGCCGGAATCCGGCGACGGAGCTCCGGCGACGGCGATGACGACTAGGGTTTCCAAAAGTGTTTTGGATAATCAAAGTGTCATGGGCCTTGATGTTGTTGGGCCATTAGATGGTCAACATATTTGTGAATTTTAAATGGGCCAAAATATTTTGGTGAAAAATGAGTTTTTGAGCCCTTAAGTTTAAAATTACAAAAGTTGTAAATATTTTTCTCATGAAATAAATATTTTAAGTTGGACTTTAAATATTTATAGTAAATGGTGATTTACAAGAAATTCGGTTATAAATAAATTAATTTGAAAGTAGACAAAGGTGTTTGTATACTTTGTTAATTTAGTTTATAATCGTGGCGGTTAGTGATTGGATCAAGATATATAATATTGGATCAATTAATTATTGTGATAATTAATTGATGGTGTATGATATGTGATATTATGCATGAAGGATGATCAAAAGCCCAAGCCCAATTTGCTAGGTGTATGCTAGGATATTTTGTGTTGAATGATTGTAATAATTATCAAATTTAAAGTGGGCTTGGTTTATGGCCCGTTCCCACCCCATGAGATGTATCCCTATTTGCCATGGATATTTATTTGTAAATATTAGTATAGTGGATGATCAAGATTGGAAGATGGTGGCCATGATGATTATGAAGATCAAAGACATGTAAATATTGGAAGATTATGTAAATGTTGCATTTGCATCCCATGCATTTCCCTAGGATTGGACCTAGGCCCGTGTTTAGCTCACACGAGCCATTAGTTTTGGGGAGATTGATCATCCTTGTTTTGTTTACTGTTTATAATATATGCATGATATGTTATAAATAATGAGTATGTGCGTTATTATTATGATAATAACAAAGTTGCATGAATCCGGCAAACATACGATCAAACATGGCGAGCTTTTAAAATAAAATTAATGATGAGACCTTTCAAAATTAAAACCCTCATTTTGAATAAGATTCAAAATTAATATCAAGCCCGAAAAAGGGAATTATAAATTTGTTTATAATTTCCTTGTCTTCCATCGACAATGGGTGCATGATGAACGCTATCCGTACTCGGGGCTCGGCTCATATTATTGGGGGGGCCTTGGGTGCCGGAAAGCTGTGACATCCATTGACATAGTGATGTGAACTACGTGGAACTCCCATGATTTCGGCTCATATTATTGAGGGAACTCATGGCGTCCGTCCATTAAGGTTCAATATCGATGGGTTAGGCTTGACACGTAAAGATGAACGACGTCATATTATTGGGTCCTAATCAAACGTGAGACAAATGTTTACGTAGAGGGTTGCATTGTGATGCAATTGGAAACTACCTTTTAGGAATTGTGATTGGCTGATATTATTCGGGATCATAATTCGCTAATTGGACCTTACGTACCTACTGAGGAAATGAGTTTCCCGCTTTCACTAGAGGGTAGTGAAAGATGTCAAAACAGTGGGAGCAAATATTTATGAAGTAAAAGTCCAAACTTCATATCTTACTAAATATTTAAAATAGTCATCAACATTTATTTGTTTTTACTTTTCAGTTCAAATCGACAATGTCTTCGATGCGCAATTCGATATCTGTTATACCCGACAAACACATATTAACTAGACCTAATTACCTCACTTGGCTAAGAAATCTGAAAATAGTCTTGAATTCGGAAAGGGTAACATATACACTGACTCAGTCGCCCCCTGTTGAGGCTCCGACTGACTGCACTCCTGAGGAATTGCAGGCTTACAAGGAATGGTGTGACCATGACTTGATAGCCAGGTGTTATATGCTGACTTCTATGAATGATGAGTTGCAGAGGCGTTTTGAGGGTGCAAAGAGTGCTGCTGACATTCATTTGCACCTCAAGGAGCTCTTTGGAGAGCAAACGCGTCCTCTCAGGCATGCTACCGTCAAGGAGCTGATCACTTTGCGCATGCGAGATGGGGCCTCGGTCCATGATCATGGCCTAAAGGTGATCGGGCTCGTGGACAAGCTCGTTGGCATGGATTTGATCTTGCCTTCGGAGTTGACCACCGACGTGTTGCTGTTATCGCTGCCTAGCTCATTTGATCCTTTTGTGGTGAACTTCCACATAAAAAAGATGGAACCGACCCTTGAGGAGTTGGTAAACATGCTTGTTACGTTTGAATCCACCATCAAGAAAGAGAAATTGGTTCTTTATGTGGGTTCTTCATCTGGTACGAAGATTGATCCACATGGGAAGGGAAAGAAGAGTTCTTTCCAACGTCCCAAGAAGAACGTGCCCTTGTTGAGGCATTCTCCGAATCCCGTTGAGGCAGCCAGACCAGTTAAGGCTGACAAGACTGATGATGTATGTCATCACTGCAAGAAGCCTGGACATTGGAGGAGTAATTGCAAAGAATATCTTGCCCAGAAAAGTTCTGGAAACGGTATGTTCTAAATTGAAGTAAACATTTCAATTAACTCTACTTCTTGGGTATTAGATACCGGTTATGACTCACATCTCTGTAATGGGTTACAGGTGATGGGAAGAAGTAGGAAGCTTAAGGAAGGTGTGACCTTCTTGAGGATGGGCAATGGAGCAAGAGTTGCTTCCAAGGCTATAGAAGATGTTTACTTATTATTGAACAATAGTTTAAGTTAATTTTATGAGATGTTTTGTTTGTACCTAATTTTGTAAAAACATTGTTTCCATTTCTATGGTGATAAAAATGGATATTCTTGTTTATTTTGCAAAGGTGTTTGCAACATTTACATGAATGAATGTTTGATTGGTACTTGAAAACTTGAAAACAATCTCTATAACTTAAAATTAAAAGATATTCTACTAAATGTCCATTCAAAGGCATACACCATATGAGATGTGGATGGGTAAGCCTCCTAAGTATTCTTATCTTAGAATATTGGGGGTGCCCTGCTTATGAAGCAGGTAGTGGGAGATAAATTGGATAGTCGATCCATTTTTTGCTAATTTGTGGGATATCCAATGAATTCGATTGGATACTACTTCTATCATCCCCAAGAAACAAAAGTGTTTGTGTAGTATCCCGATGCCTAATTTGAGTTAATTATTGGATTAATTATATTTCGGTGGGATCGGAAGGACCGAACAGCGTTCGGATCGTCCGATCAGCGTTCGGATCGTCCGATCAGGATTCGGATCGTCCGAGCCAGGTGGCTGGACCCGTGGAAGACATGCAGGTTTCGGATCGTCCGAGACAGGTGGCTGGACCCGTGGAAGACATGCAGGGTTCGGAAGGTCCGGAGTGTACCGGATCGGATCTTCCGAAGTGGATCGGATCTTCCGAAGTTTGACTATAAATAGAGGCGCGAGGCTTCACTTTTTACTCGCCAATTCCGAGTGTTCCAAAGCGTTTTAGTCGTTTCTGATGGGTTTCTAGTCTTTTCCCGAGGTTCAGGCACTAGCAGGGAGCTACTGGTTTTGTAGCGGAACTGTGCTCTAGTTGGGAGCTAGCGGCATCAGTGGGCTGACTACGGACGCAGGCTTGATTCTAGGGCTGATTGCTAGGATCTACTGGTTTGAGGTACGAAAGTACTATCCGAGATATCCTGGTCGAGTATACATTCTTATATGTGTTGCATGATTACTTGCTGCATTGATATATGTCATATGATGCATGCTATTATGTCACGCTTATTGCTGAATGTTACATTTCATCTTGAGCCGTATCTCTTTCGAGATAGCCTTTATTGTTGAGCTGTATCTCTTTCGAGATAAGCTATAACTTGTGGGGCCGCTCAGCCCTGTCTTGTGGACGCATGGACACCGAGAGTACACAGTGGCCGACGGGTCCGGAGGGATTCGGTGATCCGGGACATTTTAGGTCCACGTCTGATCTTGTAGTGGATGCAGTGACCCAGAGGAGTACCGCGCGGCACTATCCACTTGGCGCCTCTAGACTGAGCATATTGAGATCTTTTGTGACTCCTGTTTCTTGACTACCCTGGTATCATATCATAGCATGTGCATTTCATATAGGCTTGTATACTCATGCTTTTGTACTGAGCGTTCTTATCGCTCACGTCCTCGGTTTTGTTTATCTTGGACACCCCATTCCCACGGGGCAGGCCTCAGGTTGGATGGCTCAGGAGGAGGATGAGGAGGACGTGGAGTAGCCGGTTGAGTTATTTCTTCAGTACTGTTTTGTTTCGATATGGTTGTACCGCATACTTTCATTTTAGTTTAAGTTGTTCTGGATTTTCGATTGGGTTGTATATCTATCATTTGTTGACCTTTTCCGCCATTATCTCTGATTGTTATTAATTAAGTTAACTGCATGCTTAATTCTTGATTAGTAAGTGATTCTGGAACGGGTCACAACATTTATGGTATCAGAGCATGCTTATGATTTTGGGATATAGATTCTGTTTTGGGATTTTTCGTTGACCATTTTACCATTTTCCCCATTCTATCTTGTAGCGATGGCTGACCACTTTGGTGATGAGAGTAGTCAGGGGAGTGTAGGTCGTTGGGGTGACCAGGACGATCGTAGGCGTCATCGTGAACATCGCCATCGTCGTGATGGCCCTAGGCGTTTTGAGATGCACCGTTTCATTCAGATGGGGCCTAAGCCTTTAGTCGGTGGTGAGACTCCCGATGTTGCTGAGGATTGGTTAGAGCGCATGGAGAGTTGTTTCCGTGCATTCCAGTGCACCGAAGAGCAGCAGATGGAGACCCTTAGTTTTCTTCTCGAGGGCCGTGCGCGCAAGTGGTGGCGATCGACTTCTGTGCCGATAGTCCAGTCTCAGGGTAGGGTGACTTGGGCCGATTTCCGTGCAGCTTTCATGCAGCTATATTTTCCTCCAGCCCTTCGCCAGGCAAAGACGATTGAACTTCTGAATCTTAAGCAGGGTAGTATGTCTGTTGATGAATATCAGCAGAAGTTCTTCGAGTTGTTACCCTTTGCTCCTCATATTAGTGGCAGTTCTGAGGCCAAGTATGACCATTTCCTTCAGGGTCTTAACCAGGAGATCTTTGATCGAGTCACTGTCTGCGATAATCCTACTTCTTATGATGGGTTAGTGAACCGGTGTCGCCAGGCAGAGATCAGTCTTCAGCGTGGTAGGTCTATTCTTTCTTCTAGACCTCCAAATACTTTGAGCCCTCGATCTCAGTCTTTCAAGAAGTCAGGTTCTTCTTCTTCTGGATCGGGAACTCGGTCTAGCGGTATTTTTCGCTTTGGTAAGAAGAAGGTTTCTTGTGTGCATTATGGGAAGAACCATCCATCGGAGCAGTGCCGATCAGCCGCGGGAGCTTGTTTTCAGTGCGGAGAGATGGGTCATCTTAAGAAGAATTGTCCTCAGTTGCGAGGTGGAGCAGGATCTGGTTCCGGATCTCAGACGACTGTTCAGCAGAGGATGCAGGGTCAGGCAATGGGTAGTTCAAACCTTCGACCTCGTGCCCAAGATCAGGTATTTGCGCTGAACCAGGATCAGGCTGCAGATGAGACAGGGAGAGTCATAGCAGGTACTTTTTGTTTATGCGGTATTCCTGCTTTTGTTCTTATTGATACCGGAGCATCACATTCATTCATTTCTGCACGATTTGTTAAGCGTCATAAGTTACCGTATGTTTCTCTAGAAGTCATTCTTTCCGTTTTTACTCCGATGGGTCATTCGGTGTTAGCAAAGCGTCTAGTGATGGGTTGTCCCTTAGATTTTGAGGGTAACGAATTGACTGCGAATCTTATGATCCTAGAGATGGAAGATTTTGATTGTATTTTGGGTATAGACCTATTGACTACCTACCGAGCTACTGTGAATTGTTACCAGAAGCTTGTTCAGTTTCGTACGACTGAGAGCTCTAGTTGGTTTTTCTATGGTGAGGGAGCGCGACCTCCGATGCCAGTGGTATCTGCTCTGAAAGCCTGTCGTGCTTTAGAGTCGGGCGGGGAAGGCTACCTCATCTATGCGATTGATTCATCCACAAGTAGTGTTGGTACAGATGATATTCCAGTGGTTTGTGAATTTCCTGATATTTTCCCAGATGAGATTCCTGGTTTTCCTCCGATTAGAGAGGTGGAATTTGGCATCGAGTTAATGCCAGGGACTACACCGATTTCTCGTGCCCCCTATCGTCTTGCTCCGTCAGAGATGAGAGAATTGAAGCAACAATTGCATGATCTTCTTGATAAAGGTTATATTCGCCCGAGTGTTTCACCTTGGGGAGCTCCAGTCTTGTTTGTCAAGAAAAAGGATGGATCGATGCGATTGTGTATTGATTATCGCCAGCTGAATCGTGTGACGATCAAAAACAAGTATCCATTACCTCGTATTGATGACTTGTTCGATCAGCTTCAGGGTACCTCTGTTTACTCCAAGATTGACTTGCGATCGGGTTATCATCAGTTGAGAGTTAGAGATGATGATATTTCCAAGACTGCATTTCGTACTCGATATGGGCATTACGAGTTTCTAGTTATGCCATTCGGATTGACAAATGCGCCAGCGGTGTTTATGGATCTGATGAACCGAGTCTTTCGGGATTTTTTAGATCAGTTTGTTGTGGTTTTCATCGATGATATCTTGATTTATTCTCACAGTGTGGAAGAGCATATCCATCACTTGAGGATGGTGTTGCAGATTCTTCGCGAGAAGCAATTGTATGCGAAGCTGAGTAAGTGCGAGTTCTGGATTAATCGTGTAGTATTCCTTGGTCATGTGATTTCCAAGGAAGGAGTTTCTGTGGATCCTAGCAAGATTGAGGCAGTGCTGAATTGGTCACGTCCGACGACAGTGGCCGAGATCCGTAGTTTTCTAGGTCTGGCAGGGTATTATCGTCGCTTCATCGTGAATTTCTCTCAGGTAGCTAGACCATTGACGCAGCTTACTCGGAAGGATGTTCCATTTAAGTGGTCATCTGAGTGCGAAGATAGTTTCAGAGAGCTTCGTCGACTTCTGACTTCTGCACCTGTTTTGGCGTTACCGTCAGGATCTGATGGTTTCAGTGTTTACACCGATGCCTCTTTTCAAGGCTTAGGGTGTGTGTTGACGCAAAATGGTCATGTGATCGCTTATGCTTCCAGACAGTTAAAATCTCACGAGGAGAAGTACCCTATTCATGATCTAGAGTTGGCAGCTATTGTGTTTGCGCTGAAGATCTGGCGTCATTATTTGTACGGTGTTCAGTTTGAAATCTTTACTGATCATAAGAGTCTGAAGTATCTGTTCACTCAGGCTGAGTTGAACATGAGACAACGTCGTTGGATGGATCTACTTAAAGATTATGACTGTGTGATCAAGTACCATCCAGGTTCTGCGAATCTCACAGCCGATGCTCTTAGTCGCAAGGTGAGAGCCTCTGCACTTCAGACCAGTGCTATGTCTAGTACTGTCCAGGATTGTTGTTCGTTGGGGTTTAAGTTCAAACATCGGAAAGGTATGGAGAGCATTCGTGTTGCTACCATTTTATCTGAGCCAACTTTGTTCACTCGGATTCGAGATGCTCAGATGTCTGATCTCAAGACTCAAAGATTAGCTCGGTTGGTTGGTTGAGATAGTAATTTCCATTATCAGTCTAATGGTCTTCTGTGTTTGTCTAATCGGGTTGTAGTACCATAGGATGATACTTTGAGGGAAGAGATCTTGTCTCAGGCTCATCGAAGCAAGTTGAGTGTTCATCCGGGAAGCAACAAGATGTATAAAGATTTGAGGACACGATTTTGGTGGAAAGGAATGAAGCGCAGCATTTATCAGTTTGTCTCCAAGTGTCTGGTTTGTCAGCAGGTTAAGGCAGAGCACCGTTGACCGGGAGGATTATTGTTGAACTTACCTATTCCTGAATGGAAGTGGGAGCATATCGCGATGGAATTCATTACTCACTTGCCATTGTCTTTGAGGAACAGTGATGCTATTTGGGTAGTGGTGGATCGACTCACCAAGTCTGCTCATTTTCTGCCATATAACCGTGATTTCACTTTCGATCGTATGGCTCGATTGTATATTCAAGAGATTTTACGTTTGCATGGAGTGCCAGTCAGTATTGTTAGTGACAGAGATCCTCGTTTTACCTCACGATTTTGGGGTAGTTTCCAGTCAGCATTGGGTACTTCACTAAGTTTGAGTACGGCTTATCATCCAGAGACCGACGGTCAGACAGAGAGGACTATCCGTACACTTGAGGATATGATGCGAGCTTGTGTTATGGATTTCGGAACCGTTTGGCAGGATCATTAGCCTTTGATTGAGTTTGCGTACAACAACAGCTATCATCGTAGTATTGGTATGGCACCATTTGAGGCGTTGTATGGGCGACGTTGTCGTACTCCATTATTCTGGGACGAAGTTGGGGAACGACATGTTGAGGGACTGGAGTTAGTCCAGCAGGCTATTGATAAGGTTGCAGTAATCAAGAAGCGGATTAAGACTGCTCAGGATCGACAAGCGAGTTATGCGAACACCAAGCGTCGACCTCTTCAATTTCAGCCAGGGGAGAAAGTGTTTCTCCGAGTTTCGCCTTTTCGCAGGATTTTGAGATTTGGTCTCAAGGGTAAGCTGTCTCCGAGATTTATTGGTCCATTTGAAATATTGGAAAGCGTGGGAGATTTGGCTTACAGACTTGCATTTCCGCCGTACCTATCAAGTATTCATGAAGTGTTCCACGTATCTTTGTTGAGACGATATGTAGCAGATGAGTCTCACATCTTACATCCCTCTGAAGTTCAACTTGATTCGGATTTGTCTTACGTGGAACGACCAGTTCGGATTCTAGATCGCAAAGACAAGGTGTGGATGGGTAAGCCTCCTAAGTATTTTGATTGGTACTTGAAAACTTGAAAACAATCTCTATAACTTAAAATTAAAAGATATTCTACTAAATGTCCATTCAAAGGCATACACCATATGAGATGTGGATGGGTAAGCCTCCTAAGTATTCTTATCTTAGAATATTGGGGGTGCCCTGCTTATGAAGCAGGTAGTGGGAGATAAATTGGATAGTCGATCCATTTTTTGCTAATTTGTGGGATATCCAATGAATTCGATTGGATACTACTTCTATCATCCCCAAGAAACAAAAGTGTTTGTGTAGTATCCCGATGCCTAATTTGAGTTAATTATTGGATTAATTATATTTCGGTGGGATCGGAAGGACCGAACAGCGTTCGGATCGTCCGATCAGCGTTCGGATCGTCCGATCAGGATTCGGATTGTCCGAGACAGGTGGCTGGACCCGTGGAAGACATGCAGGGTTCGGAAGGTCCGAAGTGTACCGGATCGGATCTTCCGAAGTGGATCGGATCTTCCGAAGTTTGACTATAAATAGAGGCGCGAGGCTTCACTTTTTACTCGCCAATTCCGAGTGTTCCAGAGCGTTTTAGTCGTTTCTGATGGGTTTCTAGTCTTTTCCCGAGGTTCAGGCACTAGCAGGGAGCTACTGGTTTTGTAGCGGAACTGTGCTCTAGTTGGGAGCTAGCGGCATCAGTGGGCTGACTACGGACGCAGGCTTGATTCTAGGGCTGATTGCTAGGATCTACTGGTTTGAGGTACGAAAGTACTATCCGAGATATCCTGGTCGAGTATACATTCTTATATGTGTTGCATTATTACTTGCTGCATTGATATATGTCATATGATGCATGCTATTATGTCACGCTTATTGCTGCATGTTACATTTCATCTTGAGCCGTATCTCTTTCGAGATAGCCTTTATTGTTGAGCTGTATCTCTTTCGAGATAAGCTATATCTTGTGGGGCCGCTCAGCCCTGTCTTGTGGACGCATGGACACCGAGAGTACACAATGGCCGACGGGTCCGGAGGGCTTCGGTGATCCGGGACATTTTAGGTCCACGTCTGATCTTGTAGTGGATGCAGTGACCCAGAGGAGTACCGCGCGGCACTATCCACTTGGCGCCTCTAGACTGAGCATATTGAGATCTTTTGTGACTCCTGTTTCTTGACTACCCTGGTATCATATCATAGCATGTGCATTTCATATAGGCTTGTATACTCATGCTTTTGTACTGGGCGTTCTTATCGCTCACGTCCTCGGTTTTGTTTATCTTGGACACCCCATTCCCACGGGGCAGGCCTCAGGTTGGATGGCTCAGGAGGAGGATGAGGAGGACGTGGAGTAGCCGGTTGAGTTATTTCTTCAGTACTGCTTTGTTTCGATATGGTTGTACCGCATACTTTCATTTTAGTTTAAGTTGTTCTGGATTTTCGATTGGGTTGTATATCTATCATTTGTTGACCTTTTCCGCCATTATCTCTGATTGTTATTAATTAAGTTAACTGCATGCTTAATTCTTGATTAGTAAGTGATTCTGGAACGGGTCACTACAGTTTGTTTCTAGGAATGCGACCCTTTTGGAAAGGGAATTTCTATTGGGTAGAAAAAGGGAGATGATAGAACTCGAAAAGGTTCGAGAGACACCCACAATTATAGAACCCACACCCGAAGAGCCAAGAGAGGAGATACAAATTCCTAGAAGATCCGAGAGAGTCTCGAGACCACCTATGAGGTATGGTCTGCTTCTTGAAGAGGGCCATGATGAGCCTAACTATGGATGTGATCCAAGGACCTTCAAGGAAGCGTTATCTGATGCCGATTCATCCAAATGGCTTGAAGCTATGGAATCTGAGATGAATTACATACATTCGAACCAAGTGTGGGATCTTATAGATACACCTGAGGGAAAGGTTCCCATAGGGACTTGGGACGGATGGGAAGGTATTGACCTTCAAAGCGCGATTGGTGGCAAAAGGATATACTCAAAGACAAGGAGTTGACTTTGAGGAAACCTTTTCTCCAATTGCAATGTTCAAGTCCGTAAGGATTTTGCTAGCCATAGCTGCATGGTATGACTATGAGATATGGCAGATGGATGTCAAGACAAACTTTCTTAATGGGGATTTTAAGAAAGTTATTTACATGTCTTAACCTAAAGGGTTTGCATCTATCGGAAGTGAGCATATGGTATGCAAACTTCAAAGATCTATCTATGATCTAAAGCAGGCATCTAGGAGTTGGAACCTTAGATTCGATAGTACAATCAAATAGTTTGATTTACTAAGATTCCTGAGGAACCCTATGTGTATAAGAAGGTCAGTGGGAGTGTTGTGACATTCCTGGTGTTGTATGTTGATGACATTCTACTCATTGGAAATGATGTAGGAATGTTGCAATCAACTGAAATATGGTTAGCGAGTAAGTTCTCGATGCAGGACTTGGGTGAAGCATCTTTTGTATTGGGAATACAGATCTATTGAGATAGATCGAGAAGATTGCTTGGTCTCACCCAGTCCACATACATGATACCATCGTGAAGCGGTTCTCGATGGATGAGTCCATGAGAGGACATCTACCAATGTGTCATGGCGTGTCCCTATCCAAGTCTGTCTCCCAAGACTGATGCAGAGATAGTGGCGATGACACGCATTCCGTATGCTTCGGCAATTGGTAGCATCATGTATGGGATGATATCTACACGTCTTGACGTGGCTTTCGCACTAAGTGTAGTGAGTAGATATCAATCGAACCCTGGTCTTCCACACTAGAAAGCTGTGAAAGACATCCTCAAGTAGTTGAGAAGGACCAATAAAGTGTTCTTGGTCTATGGGGTGGAGAACTAAAATTGGAAGGCTATACCGACTCTAGCTTCCAAAGCAATATCGATGACTCGAAGTCAACCTCTGGTTTTGTATTCATGCTCAATGGTGCTGCAGTCTCTTGGAAGAGTTCCAAGCAAGACAATACTGCGGATTCCAGCACAGAGGCCGAATAAATTGCTGCATCAGATGCAGCAAGGGAGGGTGTTTGGATAAGGAATTTCGTCCAAGATTTGGGCGTCATTCCTAATGGAGTTGCTCCTCTCCCGGTGTTGTGTGACAACACGGGAGCTCTAGCTCAAGCAAAGGAGCCAAGGTCTCATCAGAAATCCAAACTAGTATTGAGGAAGTACCACATCCTCGGAGAGATTGTGGAAAGAGGAGAAGTGTCTTTTGACAAATTCGGCTCCGCCGATAATGTTGCTGATCCACTAGCTAAGCCTTTACCAGGACCATTATTCGACAAGCATCGCGAATCAATGGGTTTAAAGCATATGGGTAGTTGGCTCTAGTGCAAGTGGGAGATTGTTAGAGTAGGTGCCCGTCGAGCCAAGTGTTGGTCGAGTGTTCACAATGAAACTCTATGTATAAGCAATCTTTATTTTAATAATATTTGAAATTATTATTTTGGCAAATCTTTATCTGTATACCCATGCTAGTTGCATAGATAAAGCCCTTGAATATACAAATAGTAGAAAGAATATGAGATGCTCATATGATGAGTATCATGAAACTCATATTTGTAATACTGTATAATTAAAACGGTTCTTAGTCGATTCAGCCGCCACTAAGAAGGATATAGGCCGCTCGAGTTCGAGACTAGTATCTGCGATCTGAGTACCATGTTTCATTGGTAGGGGACATTGTGATGTCCGAGCATGCAGATAGGTACTCCTTGTAGAGTGCACTGAACAACCCTCCATTAAAGGACTTTCCAAATGGTTCTCACTTATCGAGTGGAAATGTCCTAGTTTATGGTTGTACAGAATTAGTCCTTATGACCCGGGACAACATTGAGACTCTATGTGCTAGAATTACACTTTGACTTGTTTACCGACTCTTATGGGGTCATCAAGTGGCAAGGTTGGGTGTTCTGTCGAAACACATAGGAGTCGATGCATTGTAGTCGGGGATTCACCGCTTACCTTCGGGTATGGATATCCTATGTGTTATCATGTGTATGTAGATCGAAATCTCTGGCCAGAGTATGGTTGTAATTATGAAAGGTGTTTCATAGATTACACCATCGATGGAACTACGACATGACACATAGTATCGATTCATTGACAACTCTCGATAAACCAATGGTTGTCGAATCGATCGGGATATATGAATTGAAGGGACCGTACTGTACGCTAACCATAATTGAATGGTTCTTGCAGGCACTATCATGTGATACCTAGGGAATCACGTAAGCGATGCTGCTAGGCGTTTAACGTGATTTGTTGGGTACTATCAGACTTGAGTTCTGACGTTCTTATTATCAAGGTGTTGATAAATAAGAATGGAGCAATTGGGGTATGCTCATATAAGGACATGTTTAGTCCAAATCACATAGAGATGTGAACCCACGGCTAGTTGTATCAATGAACCATTGAGGGCCACACAAGTACTAGCTTTCTAGATCCCGTTGAGAAGTGAAAATAGTTCAATATGTTGAACGGCTTATAAAGGAGTTTATAAGCGTAAAGAAAATTAGAAGTATGACTTCTATGAGAGAAATGTAAATTTTGATTTATGGAAGTGTTCCTAAATTAAAATTTGGCCAAGTGAATAATGTATTTGAAAATTGTGATTTTCATAAACATTGTTATGGACTAATTGAATTAATTCAAGTGTTGAATTAATTAAACACTAGTGGACCTAGTAGAGTCCAAATAATTAAATTAATTCAAGTGTTGAATTAATTAAATATCATTGGACCTTGTAGAGCCCAATTGGAAATAATTATTTAACTAGTGGGCTTGAGTAAAATCAAGTAAAGTCTAATTGGGCTCAAATATGTTTGAGACAATTTAAATAGTCCATGGGCCTTGTATATGATACAAGCCCACTTAGAAAAGCATGCTAGGGAGGTGAAAGGTTGGGGAATACTTTTGAATAAAATAATGGCATGGCATGCAACTTTTTGGACCAACTTTTCCCACAACCAAGGCAACTCATCCTCCCTCATTCACACACTTGAGATGGCCGAAATATTCAAGTCCTTTCTCTCCATTTTTCTCTTCATTTTTGTTCTTCAATTGTTGAAGGAACAACTCACTTCTCCATGAAAAATCCTCTTAATTTTCTAGTGCAAATTATGAGGGGTTCTAGCTAGTTTAGTGGTGGGCTTGATTTTGAAGAAAAGAAGGACACAAGGAGAGCTTGTAGATTTGTCTTGCCTTTGAAGAGCCAAGTTGTTTACAACTTGGTTGGAGCCACAATCAATCTTTTAAAGATTGATAGGTATATTTTTCTCAACACCCTATGTATGACATAGTTGGATTTTTGTATATGTTTGCACAACTAGTACATGGTGTTCATTTTTGAAAATTTTTATACCAAAATTTCGGTTTTTATGAATCAAAAGAAATTTTGTGCTTCCATTGCGGTTTTGAACACCGTATATCGATCCCTTTCAGATGTCCTCCCTTGGACTCATCCATCGAGAACGGCTTCACGATGGTATCAATGTATGTGGACTGGGTGAGACCAAGCAATCTTCTCGATCTATCTCTATAGATCTGTATTCCCAATACAAAAGATCCTTCACCCAAGTCGTGCATCGAGAACTTACTCGCTCACCATATCTTAGTTGATTGCAACATTCCTACATCATTCCCAATGAGTAGAATGTCATCAACATACAACACCAGGAATGTCACAACACTCCCACTGACCTTCTTATACACATAGGGTTCCTCAGGATTCTTAGTAAATCAACTCTTTGATTGTACTATCGAATCTAAGGTTCCAACTCCTAGATGCCTGCTTTAGACCATAAATAGATCTCTGATGTTTGCATACCATATGCTCACTTCCGACAGATGTAAACCCTCCAGGTTTGAGACATGTAAATCACTTCCTTAATATCCCCATTAAGAAAGGCTGTCTTGACATCCATCTGCCATATCTCATAGTCATACTATGCAGCCATGGCTAGCAATATCCTTATAGACTTGAACATTGCAACTGGTGAAAAGGTTTCCTCAAAGTCAACTCCTTGTCTTTGAGTATATCCTTTTGCCACCAATCGCGCCTTGAAGGTCAATACCTTCCCATCCGCCCCAAGTTTCCTCTTGTAAATCCATTTACACCCTGTGGGAACAATTCCCTCAGGTGGATCCACGAGATTCCACACTTGGTTCGAATGCATGGAATTCATCTCAGATTCCATCGCTTCAAGCCATTTGGATGAATCGGCATCAGATAACGCTTCCTTGAAGGTCCTTGGATCACATCTATGGTTAGGCTCATCATGGCCCTCTTCAAGAAGCTGACCATACCTCATAGGTGGTCTCGAGACTTTCTCGGATCTTTTAGGAGCTTGTATCTCCTCACTTGGCTCTTCGGGTGTGGGATCTATAATTGTGGGTGTCTCTCGAACCTCTTCGAGTTCTATCATCTCCCCTTTTCTATCCAATAGAAAATTCCTTTTTCCAAAAAGGTTGCATTCCTAGAAACAAACACCTTTGTTTCTTGGGGATGATAGAAGTGATATCCAACTAAATTCCATTGGATATCCCACAAAGTAACATAAAATGGATCAACAATCTTATTTATCTCCCACTACCTGCTTCATAAGCAGGGCACCCCATATTCTAAGATAAGAATACTTAGGAGGCTTACCCATCCATATCTCATATGGTGTATGCCTTTGAATGGACATTTAGTAGAATATCTTTTAATTTTAAGTTATAGAGATTGTTTTCAAGTTTTCAAGTACCAATCAAACATTCATTCATGTAAATGTTGCAAACACCTTTGCAAAATAAACAAGAATATCCATTTTTATCACCATAGAAATGGAAACAATGTTTTTACAAAATTAGGTACAAACAAAACATCTCATAAAATTAACTTAAACTATTGTTCAATAATAAGTAAACATCTTCAATAGCCTTGGAAGCAACTCTTGCTCCATTGCCCATCCTCAAGAAGGTCACACCTTCCTTAAGCTTCCTACTTCTTCCCATCACCTGTAACCCATTACAGAGATGTGAGTCATAACCGGTATCTAATACCCAAGAAGTAGAGTTAATTGAAATGTTTACTTCAATTTAGAACATACCGTTTCCAGAACTTTTCTGGGCAAAATATTCTTTGCAATTACTAATCCAATGTCCAGGCTTCTTGCAGTGATGACATACATCATCAGTCTTGTCAGCCTTAACTGGTCTGGCTGCCTCAACGGGATTCGGAGATTGCCTCAACAAGGGCACGTTCTTCTTGGGACGTTGGAAAGAACTCTTCTTTCCCTTCCCATGTGGATCAATCTTCGTACCAGATGAAGAACCCACATAAAGAACCAACTTCTCTTTCTTGATGGTGGATTCAAACGTAACAAGCATGTTTACCAACTCCTAAAGGGTCGGTTCCATCTTGTTTATGTTGAAGTTCACCACAAAAGGATCAAATGAGCTAGGCAGCGATAATAGCAACACGTCGGTGGTCAACTCCAAAGGCAAGATCAAATCCATGCCAACGAGCTTGTCCACGAGCCCGATCACCTTTAGGCCATGCTCATGGACCGAGGCCCCATCTCGCATGCGCAAAGTGATCAGCTCCTTGACGGTAGCATGCCTTAGAGGTCGTGTTTGCTCACCAAAGAGCTCTTTGAGATGCAAATGAATGTCAGCAGCACTCTTTGCACCCTCAAAACGCCTCTGCAGCTCATCATTCATAGAAGTCAGCATATAACACCTGGCTATCAAGTCATGGTCACACCATTCCTTGTAAGCCTGCAATTTCTCAGGAGTGCAGCCAGTCGGATCCTCAACAGGGGGCGACTCAGTCAGTGTATATGCTACCCTTTCCGAATTCAAGACGATTTTTAAGTTTCTTAGCCAAGTGAGGTAATTAGGTCCGGTTAATATGTGTTTGTCGAGTATTATGGATATCGGATTGCGAAGCGAAGACATTGTCAATTTGTACTGAAAAGTAAAACAGATAAATGTTGATGACTATTTTAAAATATTTAGTAAGATATGAAGTTTGGACTTTTACTTCATAAATATTTGCTCCCACTGTTTTGACATCTTTCACTACCCTCTAGTGAAAACGGGAAACTCTTTCCTCAGAAGGTACGTAAGGTCCAATTAGCGAATTGTGATCCTGAATAATATCGGCCATCACAATTCCTAAAAAGTAGTTTCCAATTGCATCGCCATGCAACCCTCTACGTATACTTTTGTCTCACGTTTGATTAGGACCCAATAATATGACGTCGTTCATCTTTACGTGTCAAGCCTAACCCATCGATATTGAACCTTAATGGACGGTCGCCATGAGTTCCTTCAATAATATGAGCCGAAATCATGAGAGTTCCACGTAGTTCACATCACTATGTCAATGGATGTCATAGCTTTCCGGCACCCAGGGCCCCCTCAATAATATGAGCCGAGCCCCGAGTACGGGTAGCGTTCATCATGCATTCATTGTCGATGGAAGACAAGGAAATTATAAACAGATTTACAATTCCCCTTTTCGGACTTGATATTAATTTTGAATCTTATTCAAAATGAGGGTTTTTAATTTTGAAAGGTCTCATCATTAATTTTATTTTAAAAGCTCGCCATGTTTGATCGTATGTTTGCCGGATTCATGCAACTTTGTTATTATCATAATAATAACGCACATACTCATTATTTATAACATATCATGCATATATTATAAATAGAAAACAAGACAAGGATGATCAATTGCCCCAATACTAATGGCCCGTGTGAGCTAAACACGGGCCTAGGTCCAATCCTAGGGTAAATGCACGGGATGTAAATGCAACTACATTATTACATTAGCATCCAATATTACATGTCTTCGATCTTCATAATCACCAAGGCCACCATCTTCCAATATTGATCTTCCACTATTCTAATATTTACAATTAAATATCCATGGCACATAGGGATACATCTCATGGGGGTGGGAACGGGCCATAAACCAAGCACACTTTAAAAATTGATAATTATTACAATCATTCAACATCAAATATCCTAGCATACACTAGCAAATTGGGCTTGGGCTTTTGATCATCCTTCATGCATAATATCACATATCATACACCATCAATTAATTATCACAATAATTAATTGATCCAATATTATATATCTTGATCCAATCACTAACCAGCCACGATTATAAACTAAATTAACAAAGTATACAAACACTTTTGTCTACTTTCTAATTAATTTATTTATAACCGAATTTCTTATAAATCACAATTTACTATAAATAATTAAAGTCCAACTTAAATTATTTATTTCATGAGAAAATATTTGCAACCTTTGTAATTTTAAACTTAAGGGCCCAAAAACTCAATTTTTCACCAAAAACATTTTTGGCCCATTTAAAATCACAAATGTGTTGGCCATCCAATGGCCCAACAACTCAAGGCCCATGACACTTTGGTAATCCAAAACACTTTTGGAAACCCTAGTCGTCATCGCCGTCGCCGGAGCTCTGTCGCCGGATTCCGGCAACAAAATTTGTTTTTTTTTTTTTTTATTAAACTAGATGTTTCGGGCAGCCCCTCGGGCAGCCCGAGGTGCCCGAAATGGGCAGCAACATGCTGCCGAAATTTTTCTTAAATATGGCCTTGATTTTGGTTGCAAAAAATATCTCAAGCGGTTAGAAAATGATCTCAATATAATATCATGTATTATGCTACACAAAATGGTAACCATAGCTCTGATACCACTTGAAAGAGAACGATTTAGGGAGACCGAAAGCACAATGGAAGCATAATTTTATTTTAAAATTTCGGTCCCCCTTGCATCTTGTGTAGCAAAATACAACAAACACCAAAAACATGTCATACATAGGGTGTTTAGAAGTTTTACCTATCAATCTTTAAAAGATTGATTGTGGCTCCAACTTTGTTGTTAAACAACAAAGCTCTTGAATGGATGAAGATCTTCAAGCCTCCTCCTTACTCCAAAATTAAGCCCACCACCAACTAGGCAAATCCCTTCTTGTTTTGCACTAGAAAAACAAGAAGATTTTTCAATGAAAAGAAGTATTTTATTCTCCAACAATTTGAAGAACAAAAGAGAGAAAAATGAGGGAGAATTCTAGGTGAATATTTCGGCCAAGTGCATTGCAAGAATGGGGAAGGAAGACTTGTCTTGGATGTCCAAAAAGCAAAAAGCAAAAACACCTTTTTGCATGCCATGCCTTGATATCCCAAAAAGTAGTCTCCAACTCTTGACCTCCCATGCATGCATATTATATAATATGGTTTTTAATCAAATTAAAAACCTTGGACTAAATTTAATTATCTCAAACATATTTCAGACTAATTAAACATTACTTGAATTTACCCAAATCCCACTAGTTAAATAATTATTTTAATTGAGCTCTACAAGACTCAATATAATTTAATTAATCCAACACTTGAATTAATTTAATTATTTGGACTCTACTAGGTCCACTAGTGTTTAATTAATTCAACACTTGAATTAATTTAATTTAGTCCATAATAATGTTTATGAAAATCACAATTTTCAAATACATTATTCACTTGGCCAAATTTTAATCTAGAACACTTCCATAAATTAAAATTTATATTTCTCTCATAGAAGTCACACTTCTATTTTTCCTTTCGCCTATAAACTCATTTATAAGCCGTTCAACACATTGAACTATTTTCTCCTTTATAGAATTCATACTTCTAATTTTTTCTACGCTTATAAACTCCTTTATAAGCCGTTCAACACATTGAACTATTTTTCTTCTCATCGGGATTTAGAAAGCTAGTACTTGTGTGGCCCTCAATGGTTCATTGATACAACTAGCCGTGGGTTCACATCTCCATGTGATTCGTACTAAACATGTCCTTATATGAGCATACCCCAATTGCTCCATTTTTACTTATCAACACCTTGATAACAAGAACGTCAGAACTCAAGTCTGATAGTACCCAACCAATCATGTTAAACGCCTAGCAGGATCGCTTACATGATTCCCTAGGTATCAAATGATAGTGCCTGCAAGAACCATTCTATTATGGTTAGCGTACAGTACGGTCCCTTCAACTCATATATCCCGATCGATTCGACAACCATTGGTTTATCGAGAGTTTTCAATGAATCGATACTATGTGTCATGTCGTAGTTGCATCGATGGTGTAATCTATGAAACACCTTTCATAATTACAACCATACTCTGGCCAGAGATTTCGATCTACATACACATGATAACACATAGGATATCCATACCCGAAGGTAAGCGGTGAATCCCCGACTACAATGCATCGACTCCTATGTGTTTCGACAGAACACCCAACCTTGCCACCTGATGACCCCATAAGAGTCGGTAAACAAGTCAAAGTGTAATTCTAGCACATAGAGTCTCAATGTTGTCCCGGGTCATAAGGACTAATTCTGTACAACCATAAACTAGGACATTTCCACTCGATAAGTGAGAACCACTTGGAAAGTCCTTTTATGGAGGGTTGTTCAGTGCACTCTACAAGGAGCACCTATCTGCATGTTCGGACATCACAATGTCCCCTACCAATGAAACATGGTACTCACATCGCAGATACTAGTCTCGAACTCGAGCGGCCTATATCCTTCTTAGTGGCGGCTGAATCGACTAGGAACAGTTTAGAATATACAGTATTACAAATATGAGTTTCATTATAATCATCATATGAGCATCTCATATTCTTTCTACTATTTGTATATTCAAGGGCTTTATCTATGCAACTAGCATGGGTATACAGATAAAGATGTGCCAAAATAATAATATCAAATATTACTAAAATAAAGATTGCTTATACATAGAGTTTCATTGTGAACACTCGGCCAACACTTGGCTCGACGGGCACCTACTCTAACACTAAGAAGGGGAGGGATTCTATTTTTGTTGTTGTGGATAGATTCTCTAAGATGGCACATTTTATAGCTTGTCATAAAACCGATGATGCTTCAAACATCGCGTATTTGTTATTTAAAGAAGTCGCTAGGTTGCATGGCATGCCTAGGAATATTGTTTCTGGTCGCGATGTTAAATTCTTGAGTTACTTTTGGAAGACTTTATGGGCGCAACTTGGCACAAAATTGTTGTTTTCTACTACTTGTCATCCTCAAACGGATGGACAAACTGAAGTTGTCAATAAAACTTTGGGAACACTTTTGCGTGCTATTCTTAAATAGAACTTGGATTGACATTTCTATGGAATTTATTTTGGGGTTGCCTAGGACTAAGAAGGGGAGGGATTCTATTTTTGTTGTTGTGGATAGATTCTCTAAGATGGCACATTTTATAGCTTGTCATAAAACCGATGATGCTTCAAACATTGCGGATTTGTTCTTTAGAGAAGTCGTAAGGTTGCATGGCATGCCTAGGACTATTGTTTCTGGTCGCGATGTTAAATTCTTGAGTTACTTTTGGAAGACTTTAAGGGCTAAACTTGGCACAAAATTGTTGTTTTCTACTACTTGTCATCCTCAAACGGATGGACAAACTGAAGTTGTCAATAGAACTTTGGGAACACTTTTGCGTGCTATTCTTATAAAGAACTTGGATTGACATTTCTAAGGACTTTATTTTGGGGTTGCCTAGGACTAAGAAGGGGAGGGATTCTATTTTTGTTGTTGTGGATAGATTCTCTAATATGGCAAATTATATAGCTTGTCATAAACCCGATGATGCTTCAAACATTGCGGATTTGTTCTTTAGAGAAGTCGCTAGGTTGCATGGCATGCCTAGGACTATTGTTTTTGGTCGCGATGTTAAATTCTTGAGTTACTTTTGGAAGACTTTATGGGCTAAACTAGGTACAAAATTGTTGTTTTCTACTACTTGTCATCCTCAAACGGATGGACAAACTGAAGTTGTCAATAGAACTTTGGGAACACTTTTGCGTGCTATTCTTAAGAAGAACTTGGATTTACATTTCTATGGACTTTATTTGGGGTTGCCTAGGACTAAGAAAGGGAGGGATTCTATTTTTGTTGTTGTGGATAGATTCTCTAAGATGGCACATTTTATAGCTTGTCATAAAACCGATGATGCTTCAAAAATTGCGAATTTGTTATTTAGAGAAGTCGTTAGGTTGCATGGCATGCCTAGGACTATTGTTTCTTGTAAGGCTCAAGATTCATTAGTCTTCATTGACGTACGACTCGGAGGATATGAGAATGCATGTCATAAGATGAAAGTACAAAATATTTCATGTGTGAGAGGCCGCACCCACGCTTAGAACAAGAGTGCACCCGCGGTCATAAATTATGGAATTTTGAATGTGCTGTCGAAGCCACACCGCACCTGCGGTGCTAGGAGACACCGCACCCGCGGCGAATGTCCAGTAGGGTGCCTAATTTTGACATTGCAAGACCGCACCCGCGGTAAGAACAGACCGCACCCGCGGTGACAAGACCGCACCCGCGGTCTTGCAGGGGCCGCACCCGCGGTCGCTACTTTCGGAAAATGTTAGGGTTCCGAGAGCATAGCGCACCCGTGATGCTAACGTGATCGCACCCGCGGTGCTGCATGCGAGAAGTCCACCCCTTCTTCTTAACGTGACACATGGCAGAGATATATATATAGAATGGTGCTGATGTACGTTTTCTTCACTTCCAGCACAGAGAACCGAGCTCCTCCAAGAATTTCCTCAAGTTCTTCAAGTTTTGGGGTAAGATATCAGGAGATCTAACCTTCTGATTTGTATTCTGAGTTAAGATTCTTGCTCCTCTTGGCAAGGGCTTCAAAAGGGTATATGTTTTGTTAAATTCCAGCATGTCTTGTTATATATGTGTTGGGAGAATTATGATTTGATTTAAGAAATATGTTCTTATGTTTATAAGGATTGTAGATTTGAAACCGGAACGAAGAAATGATAACGAACTCACTTGTTATGAGTTTTAGCATATATGGACATGAGATTATGCAGATTTTGAGATCTTGACATAGATATTATGTTGATTATAAGTTGAGAATTGTACAACGTTGAAATATGTTGAATTGGGTTAAACGATATCGAAGAATTATGTCGTTATGCCGTCGATTTATACCGAAATTGATTAAGAATCGTATAAGACTTGTTGTGAGTTGTTTGTTGATATGGTATCTATCAACAATTGCCATTTCAGATTTGGAGTGACAGAGTTTGTATCCCGACGTCGAAACTTCGATTTATTTCACAACAAGGAAGGTATAAGCCATGTTTGTTTGGGAAGCCACAACTCAAATAAGATATTATTTGAGTTTCCCAACCAAAATCACATACTAGAATTATTGTATATATGGTAACATGTTTATGAATTGATTATAGAATTATATTCAAATCTTGTTACATGATTATGCTTTGATTATAGAATTGTATTCAAGCATGTAAGATCAGTGTCATATTCAGATATGAATATGAGCATGCTTTGGTTACAGATTGATATTCATTGCATTTAAGATAGGAAAGTCGTTGACAGCCATTGTCACATATCTAGATGTTCGGTGTATCTCAGCTTAGGAGCAGCCTTGACTCCTATTGCAGTCGTTGATACAGCTCAGACCGAAGTCTAGGAATAAGACGTACAGTCACCCCGAGTGGGAGGGTAGGTGACAGCCATTGACGTCTTATTCACACCGGGATCCCTAGAGTTCTAGTCGAGTCGAGTTCAGACATGGTTTGATTCGAATTGCATGTTTATATGATTGTCATTCATAATAGCATGCTTCATGTATAAATTGATTATATGCATGTATACATGTTTATACTGGGATTTGTTCTCACCGGAGTTTCCGGCTGTTGTTATGTCTGTATGTGTGCATAACAACAGGTGGGGCAGGATCTGGGTCACGCAGAGGATGAGAGATGGACATAGCGTGGTGATCTCGGGCATAGCAGAAGAACTAGTAGTTGTACCTTTGATATGTACTGTATTTTATTACTAGTTGTTGAGAATGGATGGAACAAGACATGTTGTACCTTATGTTTGTAATTTAAATGAAGAATTTATGTTTGTTTATATACATTAGATTTAATGTTGAAAAGCGAAAATTTGACCCACTTTTTATATTAATGATCCATTAAATCCCAAAGAAAAGAGTTAGAGCCCGGGTCCCCACATTTTTGGTCGCGATGTTAAATTCTTTAGTTACTTTTGGAAGACTTTATGGGCTAAACTTGGCACAAAATTTTTGTTTTCTACTACTTGTCATCCTCAAACGGATGGACAAACTGAAGTTGTCAATAGAACTTTGGGAACACTTTTGCGTGCTATTCTTAAGAAGAACTTGGATTTACATATCTATGGACTTTATTTGGGGTTGCCTAGGACTAAGAAGGGGAGGGATTCTATTTTTGTTGTTGTGGATAGATTCTCTAAGATGGCACATTTTATAGCTTGTCATAAACCGATGATGCTTCAAACATTGCGGATTTGTTATTTAGAGAAGTCGTTAGGTTGCATGGCATGCCTAGGACTATTGTTTCTGGTCGCGATGTTAAATTCTTTAGTTACTTTTGGAAGACTTTATGGGCTAAACTTGGCACAAAATTGTTGTTTTCTACTACTTGTCATCCTCAAACGGATGGACAAACTGAAGTTGTCAATAGAACTTTGGGAACACTTTTGCGTGCTATTCTTAAATAGAACTTGGATTGACATTTCTATGGACTTTATTTTGGGGTTGCCCAGGACTAAGAAGGGGAGGGATTCTATTTTTGTTGTTGTGGATAGATTCTCTAAGATGGCACATTTTATAGCTTGTCATAAAACCGATGATGCTTCAAACATTGTGGATTTGTTATTTAGAGAAGTCTTTAGGTTGCATGGCATGCCTAGGACTATTGTTTCTGGTCGCGATGTTAAATTCTTGAGTTACTTTTGGAAGACTTTATCGGCTAAACTTGGCACAAAATTGTTGTTTTCTACTACTTATCATCCTCAAACGGATGGACAAACTGAAGTTGTCAATAGAACTTTGGGAACACTTTTGCGTGCTATTCTTATATAGAACTTGGATTGACATTTCTATGGACTTTATTTTGGGGTTGCCTAGGACTAAGAAGGGGAGGGATTCTACTTTTGTTGTTGTGGATAGATTCTCTAAGATGGCTCATTTTATAGCTTGTCATAAAACCGATGATGCTTCAAACATTGCGGATTTGTTCTTTAGAGAAGTCGTTATGTTGCATGGTGTAATAGCCGAGCCCGGTGTACGGTACGGTTTAAGCTTTATGTCTTTCTTGGGTTTTATGATTTAGATGATTTGAGTTGTGTTATGGGCTATAGTTTAGTTGGTATTATTGTTTGTGGCTTGTTGTTGTATTAGATGTTGTTGGTTGCGTCGTTTCAGCGTTGCGGATTGATTTTAGTTGCTTTGGTTTGTTTCTTGGCCGAAAGGATACCGCACCCGCACTCTTGCAAGGACCGCACCCGCGGTCATTTATGTTGGATTTTGTGGTTTTTGCCGAGAGGACACCGCACCCGCGGTAGTGTTGAGACCGCTCCCGCGGTGGTGACCGCACCCGCGGTAATTGCAGCACCGCACCCGCGGTCATCGTGCATGGATTTTATTTTGTTGTGCCGTGAGCTAGGCGCACCCGCGGTATTAGTATCAGCGCACCCGCGGTCTAGGTATGGGCGAGTTTTTAAGTTACTTTTTGGAGTTGTTGGCCATACCTTATCCTTTCATTTCCTCCATTTTCGAGATTTCCTCTCTAGAACAAGGGTTTTCTTCCATTTCAATTGCTTCCTACCTTTGATTCTTGGATTTGTTTGGATTTTCGAGTTGAGATCGAGCTTCTTCGTGGTGAGAGGAAGCTAAGGTAAGTTTTTGGTTGAGTTCTATCATGGTGTTGGAAATGAGATGCTATAGGTTGATGTTGTTGTTGGTTTAATGGATTATTTGACTTGTATTTTTGGATATAGAGTTGATATTGGTGTTATTTATGGATTATTGTTGTAGGTGGTGTACCAAGAGTATAGTTTGGAAGTGTTCTATTGGTTTGTAAGTGGAATTTCATCCCTTTGCTCACATGATGTTGTATGTATTGTATTTCAAAGATTTCAAAGTGTTATTCCCTTCAATTGATCCATTGTTATGTATTGATTCCATTGATTATCTATTGGAGGCATAGTATGTCTCATTTATTGGAAAGGGAATACAAGAGAAAAGATATAGTTTCCAAAGTGATTGTTTAAATGCTATTGAGAATTCAAATGTTTTATTGGATTGATTGAATCATAGTCAGAGCATTGCATGCAATTAGTTGATCAACGCCCATAGGCTTATATCCCTCAGAGTTATCGGTTTATAATCGATTTGGGATACGAGCACCACAGTCAGAGATACTATTGATATCAATCCAACCAGAGAAAAGAGAATACCATCCTATTGCTATGTTATTGCTACAGTTATTGCTATAGTATTCATGTTTCAGAGTTGATGGTATTTATGATTTCAAGTCATGTTTTACAGAGTATACTATGTATCATTGCTATGTAGAGTTCCACTTGCTGAGTTTTTATACTCATTTCAGTTATTTTCATGTGATGCAGATAAGTGCGACGGACCAGGACGTTGACTGTGGTCAGAAGTCATATGCATACGAAGATTGGAAGGATGACGTTTTTGCTAGTATTTTTGGGACATGATCATAGGGATGATTGTTTTGTATTTTTGTTAAATCATTTGAATGATCATGTTTTTATTTTGTAAACATTTTTATGAAATGTATTTTGAAACTCCTTCCAGTGTAAGAAAATTTTAAATTCCGCTGTATTTTTATTGTTACGGGTCAGAGGTGTCACATTTAGTGGTATCAGAGCACCTGTTCTTCGGACCAATGCATATGACTTCGTCTACTTTCAACTGTCCGGGTATGTTTTCTTTGCATCTATTTATTCATTGTTATCTATTGATTGGTGTCTTGTGAGCAATTGTAGAGTATGCCACCTAAGAGGAAAGCAGTAGAGGGTGAGGATAGTTCTTCCTCTAGAGTTGTCGATGAGTTCGGCAAGTTGCTTAAGGAGCAGGCTAAAGTTCATAGTAAGCAGATTCAGCAGCTGCTTCGATTGCAAGGAATAGGACAGGGTAGAGGCCAAGGTAGAGTTCCAGTAGCTCAGGCAGTTGGCACTGATGCCGTTTTTTCTGCTTTCAAAAGGATGGATCCACCGGAATTCGCAGGTAGCACTGATCCGTTAGTGGCTGTCGAGTGGGTCAAGGCGCTTGAAGCTATATTCGATCATCTCCAGTACGAGGACAAAGACAGGATCAGTTGTGCAGTGTTCATGTTGGTTAAGGCTGCCCGCATTTGGTGGAATGCGACGAAGGTTGGTGTGACTGTTTCGACGCTGAAGTGGTCAGAGTTTACAGATTTGTTCTACGACTAGTACTTTCCCGATGCACTTAGAGCGAGGAAGGTTACGGAGTTCTTGGAGCTTCGACAGGGGAGCTTGGATGTCGGTGAGTATATTCTCAAGTTTGAGGAGGGTTGCTTGTTTGCTCCTTATATTGCTTCCAATGATAAAGACAAAGGCGCTCATTTCATTCGAGGCCTTAGAGCTGAGATTCGTCGTGACATCAACATGTCCAAGGCCGTGACTTTCAAGGAGATTGTGTCCAAGGCATTGTTGACCGAGCAGGATGAGAAGGATATCACCAGAGAGAGGCAGGAGAGGCACCAAGCTGTTGTTCAGAGAGGCCAGGGCTCGAATCAGAGGGGCATGGATCGTTTCAAGGGCAAGGGCAAGATGGAGTCGAGTCCTAGACCACCGCCAGTTCCAGTTGATCCCGAGAAGCCACTGTGTCCTAAGTATGGCAAGCATCATCGAGGAGAGTGCAGATTTGGCACTCATTCTTGCTATCGTTGTGGCACGGCAGGTCACGTTGCTAGAGATTGTCCACGAGGAGCTAGCCAAGGGAAGGTGCAGGGTCGTATCTTTATGATGACGAAGGAAGGTATTAATCATGATTCTTCATTGATCTCTAGTACTATTTTGATTTCAGGCAGAGTAGCTACGACTTTGATAGATACTGGTGCTACTCATTCTTTTATGTCTGAATTGTTTTTGAGATCTTTGGGTATAGTTCCTTCTGTTCTTCCCCTCCAGCTTAGTGTTGTTTTGCCTTCGGGGGAAGTGTTGTGCCCGACATCGATTGTGTTTGCGTGCCTTGTTCATATTGAGGAGCGAGTTGTCTTCGCTGATTTGATTGTTATCCCTATGGTTGCCTTTGATGTTATTCTTGGCATGGATTGGATTTCGACTTACCGTGCAGTTATCGATTGTGTTGCTAAGAAGGTGACTTTTGCAGATGATGGCCAGGGAGGAGTTCTCGCCAGCACAGGTACTTCGCTGGTCCTTCCTTTTATTTCTTGTCTTGAGGCTGAGAAGTTGCAGTGTAGAGGTTGTGGTTGTTAGAGTAGGTGCCCGTCGAGCCAAGTGTTGGCCGAGTGTTCACAATGAAACTCTATGTATAAGCAATCTTTATTTTAATAATATTTGAAATTATTATTATGGCACATCTGTATCTGTATACCCATGCTAGTTGCATAGATAAAGCCCTTGAATATACAAATAGTAGAAAGAATATGAGATGCTCATATGATGAGTATCATGAAACTCATATTTGGAATATTGTATATTCTAAATGGTTCCTAGTCGATTCAGCCGCCACTAAGAAGGATTTAGGCCGCTCGAGTTAGAGACTAGTATCTGCGATGTGAGTACCATGTTTCATTAGTAGGGGACATTGTGATGTCCGAGCATGCAGATAGGTGCTCCTGGTAGAGTGCACTGAACAACCCTCCATAAAAGGACTTTCCAAGTGGTTCTCACTTATCGAGTGGAAATGTCTTGGTTTATGGTTGTACAGAATTAGTCCTTATGACCAGGGACAACATTGAGACTCTATGTGCTAGAATTACACTTTGACTTGTTTACCGACTCTCATGGGGTCATCAGGTGGCAAGGTTGGGTGTTCTGTCGAAACACATAGGAGTCGATGCATTGTAGTCGGGGATTCACCGCTTACCTTCGGGTATGGATATCCTATGTGTTATCATGTGTATGTAGATCGAAATCTCTGGCCAGAGTATGGTTGTAATTATGAAAGGTGTTTCATAGATTACACCATCGATGCAACTACGACATGACACATAGTATCGATTCATTGACAACTCTCGATAAACCAATGGTTGTCGAATCGATCGGGATATATGAGTTGAAGGGACCGTACTGTACGCTAACCATAATAGAATGGTTCTTGCAGGCACTATCATTTGATACCTAGGGAATCATGTAAGCGATGCTGCTAGGCGTTTAACATGATTGGTTGGGTACTATCAGACTTGAGTTCTGACGTTCTTATTATCAAGGTGTTGATAAATAAGAATGGAGCAATTGGGGTATGCTCATATAAGGACATGTTTAGTCCGAATCACATAGAGATGTGAACGCACGGCTAGTTGTATCAATGAACCATTGAGGGCCACACAAGTACTAGCTTTCTAGATCCCGTTGAGAAGTAAAAATAGTTCAATGTGTTGAACGGCTTATAAAGGAGTTTATAAGCGTAAGGAAAAATAGAAGTATGACTTCTATGAGAGAAATGTAAATTTTAATTTTTGGAAGTGTTCCTAAATTAAAATTTGGCCAAGTGAATAATGTATTTGAAAATTGTGATTTTCATAAACATTATTATGGACTAAATTAAATTAATTCAAGTGTTGAATTAATTAAACACTAGTGGACCTAGTAGAGTCCAAATAATTAAATTAATTTAAGTGTTGAATTAATTAAATTATATTGAGTCTTGTAGAGCTCAATTTAAATAATTATTTAACTAGTGGGACTTGGGTAAATTCAAGTAATGTTTAATTAGTCTCAAATATGTTTGAGATAATTAAAATTTAGTCCAAGGTTTTTAATTTGATTAAAAACCATATAATATACATGTTTGGGAGGTGAAGAGGTGGAGATTACTTTTGAATAAAAAATTGCATGGCATGCAACTTTATCACTTTTGCTTTTTGCAACACCAAGACAAGAAATTAAGTGATTCTCCTTCCTCCCCTAACATAGCCTTGGCCGAAACTTGCTTGCAAAACTCTCTCAAAAATTTTCTCTCTTTTGTTCTTCAATTTGTTGAGGAAACATTATCTTCTCTTTGAAAAATCCTCACATTTTTCTAGTGCAAAATGTGAGGGGATCTACCTAGTTGGTGGTGGGCCTAATTTGAAGGAAATATTCAAGGAGGAGGAAGCTTGTAGATTGCCATTCCTATCAAGAGCTTAGTTTTTTGACAACTAAGTTGGAGCCATTACATCAATCTATAAGATTGATAGGTAATTTTCTCAACACCCTATGCATGAAAGTTGAGATTTTTGTATATGCTACACTAGTACATGGTGGCCGAATTTTCTTCTTGAAAATCGAAAATTTTGTAGCTTCCGTTGCGTTTTCGGTCACTTTATCCGATTCATCCAAATGGCTTGAAGCGATGGAATCTGAGATGAATTCCATGCATTCGAACCAAGTGTGGAATCTCGTGGATCCACCTGAGGGAATTGTTCCCACATGGTGTAAATGGATTTACAAGAGGAAACTTGGGGCGGATGGGAAGGTATTGACCTTCAAGGCGCGATTGGTGGCAAAAGGATATACTCAAAGACAAGGAGTTGACTTTGAGGAAACCTTTTCACCAGTTGCAATGTTCAAGTCTATAAGGATATTGCTAGCCATGGCTGCATAGTATGACTATGAGATATGGCAGATGGATGTCAAGACAGCCTTTCTTAATGGGGATATTAAAAGGGTGATTTACATGTCTCAACCTGAAGGGTTTACATCTGTCGGAAGTGAGCATATGGTATGCAAACTTCAGAGATCTATTTATGGTCTAAATCAGGCATCTAGGAGTTGGAACCTTAGATTCGATAGTACAATCAAAGAGTTGATTTACTAAGAATCTTGAGGAACCGTGTATGTATAAGAAGGTCAGTGGGAGTGTTGTGTCATTCCTGGTGCTTTATGTTGATGACATTCTACTCATTGGGAATGATGTAGGAATGTTGCAATCAACTAAGATATGGTTAGCGAGTAAGTTCTCGATGAAGGACTTGGGTGAAGCATCTTTTGTATTGGGAATACAGATCTATTGAGATAGATCGAGAAGATTTCTTGGTCTCACCCAGTCCACATACATTGATACCATCGTGAAGCCGTTCTCGATGGATGAGTCCATGAGAGGACATCTACCAATGTGTCATGGCGTGTCCCTATCCAAGTCTGTCTCCCAAGACTGATGCAGAGATAGTGGCGATGACACGCATTCCGTATGCTTCGGCAATTGGTAGCATCATGTATGTGATGATATCTACACGTCCTGACGTGGCACTAAGTGTAGTGAGTAGATATCAATCGAACCCTGGTCTTCCACACTAAAAAGCTGTGAAAGACATCCTCAAGTAGTTGAGAAGGACCAATAAAGTGTTCTTGGTCTATGGGGTGGAGAACTAAAATTGGAAGGCTATACCGACTCTAGCTTCCAAAGCGATATCGATGACTCGAAGTCAACCTCTGGGCTTGTATTCATGCTCTATGGTGCTGCTGTCTCTTGGAAGAGTTCAAAGCAAGACAATACTGCGGATTCCAGCACAGAGGCCGAATACATTGTTGCATCGGATGCAGCAAGAGAGGCTGTTTGGATAAGGAATTTCGTCCAAGAGTTGGGCGTCATTCCTAATGGAGTTGCTCCTGCCCCGGTGTTGTGTGACAACACGGGAGCTATAGCTCAAGCAAAGGAGCTTAGGTCTCATCAGAAATCCAAACTAGTATTGAGAAAGTACAACATCCTCGGAGAGATTGTGGAAAGTAGAGAAGTGTCTTTTGACACAGTCGGCTCCGCAGACAATGTTGTTGATCCACTAGCTAAGCCTTTACCTGGACCATTATTCGACAAGCATCGCGAATCAATAGGTTTAAAGCATATGGGTAGTTGGCTCTAGTGCAAGTGGGAGATTGTTAGAGTAGGTGCCCGTCGAGCCAAGTGTTGGCCGAGTGTTCACAATGAAACTCTATGTATAAGCAATCTTTATTTTAATAATATTTGAAATTATTATTATGGCACATCTTTATCTGTATACCCATGCTAGTTGCATAGATAAAGCCCTTGAATATACAAATAGTAGAAAGAATATGAGATGCTCATATGATGAGTATCATGAAACTCATATTTGGAATACTGTATATTCTAAACGGTTCCTAGTCGATTCAGCCGCCACTAAGAAGGCTATAGGCCGCTCGAGTTAGAGACTAGTATCTGCGATGTGAGTACCATGTTTCATTGGTAGGGGACATTGTGATGTCCGAGCATACAGATAGATGCTCCTGGTAGAGTGCACTGAACAACCCTCCATAAAAGGACTTTCCAAGTGGTTCTCACTTATCGAGTGGAAATGTCCTGGTTTATGGTTGTACAGAATTAGTCCTTATGACCCGGGACAACATTGAGACTCTATGTGCTAGAATTACACTTTGACTTGTTTACCGACTCTCATGGGGTCATCAGGTGGCAAGGTTGGGTGTTCTGTCGAAACACATAGGAGTCGATGCATTGTAGTCGGGGATTCACCGCTTACCTTCGGGTATGGATATCCTATGTGTTATCATGTGTATGTAGATCGAAATCTCTGGCCAGAGTATGGTTGTAATTATGAAAGGTGTTTCATATATTACACTATCGATGCAACTACGACTTGACACATAGTATCGATTCATTGACAACTCTCGATAAACCAATGGTTGTCGAATCGATCGGGATATATGAGTTGAAGGGACCGTACTGTACGCTAACCATAATAGAATGGTTCTTGCAGGCACTATCATTTGATACCTAGGGAATCATGTAAGCCATGCTGCTAGGCGTTTAACATGATTGGTTGGGTACTATCAGACTTGAGTTCTGACGTTCTTATTATCAAGGTGTTGATAAATAAGAATGGAGCAATTGGGGTATGCTCATATAAGGACATGTTTAGTCCTTATCACATAGAGATGTGAACCCACGGCTAGTTGTATCAATGAACCATTGAGGGCCACACAAGTACTAGCTTTCTAGATCCCGTTGAGAAGTAAAAATAGTTCAATATGTTGAACGGCTTATAAAGGAGTTTATAAGCGTAAGGAAAATCAGAAGTATGACTTCTATAAAGGAGAAAATAGTTCAATGTGTTGAACAACTTATAAATGAGTTTATAAATGTAAAGAAAAATAGAAGTATGACTTCTATGAGAGAAATGTAAATTTTAATTTTTGGAAGTGTTCCTAAATTAAAATTTCCTAAATTAAAATTTGGCCAAGTGAATAATGTATTTGAAAATTGTGATTTTCATAAACATTATTATGGACTAAATTAAATTAATTCAAGTGTTGAATTAATTAAACACTAGTGGACCTAGTAGAGTCCAAATAATTAAATTAATTCAAGTGTTGAATTAATTAAATTATATTGAGTCTTGTAGAGCTCAATTTAAATAATTATTTAACTAGTGGGACTTGGGTAAATTCAAGTAATGTTTAATTAGTCTCAAATATGTTTGAGATAGTTAAAATTTAGTCCAAGGTTTTTAATTTGATTAAAAACCATATAATATACATGTTTGGGAGGTGAAGAGGTGGAGATTACTTTTGAATAAAAAATTGCATGGCATGCAACTTTTTCACTTTTGCTTTTTGCAACACCAAGACAAGAAATTAAGTGATTCTCCTTCCTCCCCTAACATAGCCTTGGCCGAAACTTGCTTGCAAAACTCTCTCAAAAATTTTCTCTCTTTTGTTCTTCAATTTGTTGAGGAAACATTATCTTCTCTTTGAAAAATCCTCACATTTTTCTAGTGCAAAATGTGAGGGGATCTACCTAGTTGGTGGTGGGCCTAATTTGAAGGAAAGATTCAAGGAGGAGGAAGCTTGTAGATTGCCATTCCTATCAAGAGCTTAGTTGTTTGACAACTAAGTTGGAGCCATTACATCAATCTATAAGATTGATAGGTAATTTTCTCAACACCCTATGCATGAAAGTTGAGATTTTTGTATATGCTACACTAGTACATGGTGGCCGAATTTTCTTCTTGAAAATCGAAAATTTTGTAGCTTCCGTTGCGTTTTCGGTCACTTTATTCGATCCCTTTCAGTGGTGTGTTTCTGGCTTCTAGTGTGGATGTGGATAAACTGATTAAGTTGAATTTAGATGATATCGATGTTGTGAGGGAGTTTGCTGATGTGTTTGAGGATGATGTTCCGGGTTTGCCGCCGGATAGAGATGTTGAGTTTTCGATCGATTTAGCTCCAGGTACGGTTCCTATTTCTAAGGCTCCGTACAGGATGGCCCCTACTGAGATGAAGGAATTGAAGGCGCAGTTGCAGGATCTTTTAGACAAGGGTTTTATTCGTCCGAGTTCTTCGCCTTGGGGAGCTCCGGTTCTATTCGTTAAGAAGAAGGATGGTTCTTTGCGACTATGTATCGACTACAGGGAGCTTAACAAAGTGACTGTCAAGAACAAGTATCCGTTGCCACGGATAGATGATTTGTTTGATCAGCTCCATGGTGCTACTGTATTCTCGAAGATTGATATTCGATCTGGTTACTATCAGTTGAAGGTTAGGGAGTCTGATATCCCTAAGACAGCATTCCGGACCAGGTACGGTCATTTTGAGTTATGGTTATGTCTTTTGGCTTGACCAATGCTCCTTCAGTCTTTATGGATCTGATGAACCGTGTGTTCATGCCTTATCTGGATAGCTTTGTCATTGTCTTTATCGATGATATCTTGATCTATTCCAAGACCAGAGAGCTTCATGCAGAGCATCTCAGAGTGGTTCTTCAGTTGTTGCGAGAGAAGAGGTTGTTTGCCAAGTTGAAGAAGTGCGAGTTTTGGCTGGATCAGATTTCTTTCCTAGGCCATGTTGTTTCGAAGGATGGCATTGCTGTTGATCCGCTGAAGATAGAGGCGATTCAGAATTGGCCTATTCCTACTACTGTCTCAGACGTACGCAGTTTCCTTGGTTTGGCGGGTTATTATCGTCGTTTCATTTCAGATTTCTCCAAGATTGCCCTGCCATTGTCCAATTTGACGAGGAAGACTGTGATGTTCGAATGGTCCATTGATTGACAGAGTGCATTACAAGAGTTGAATTATAGATTGACGACAGCTCCTGTTCTTTCATTGCCCAGTGGTTCTGAGGATTTTGTTGTCTTTACCGATGCGTCGAAGAAAGGCCTTGGTGCAGTGCTGATGCAGTGAGGTAAGGTCATTGCCTATGCTTCTCGCCAGTTGGAGGATTACGAGAGGAATTATCCGACGCATTGTTTTGGAGCTAGCAGCTGTGGTTTTCGCCTTGAAAATTTGGAGACATTACTTGTATGGCGAAAAGTGTGAGATCTTCAGAGACCACAAGAGTTTGAAGTATCTGTTTTCCCAGAAAGAGCTCAATATGCGACAGAGGAGGTGGTTAGAGCTTGTCAAAGATTATAATGTGACGATTAGTTACCACCCAGGGAAGGCGAATGTTGTGGCTGATGCTTTGAGCCGGAAGTCGAATTCTTCTTTGAGTTCTTTGATTCAGAGGCCGTTGTTGATGGACTTGCATCGAGAGGATATTTCTTTGGTAGTTCCGGGAACCATTGCTCGCCTTTCAGCGTTGGTTATTCGGGCTAGATTGACGGATAGGATCCGTAGAGAGCAGTCGACTGATGTTCAGTTGGCAGAGTTGAGAGCTAGAGCAGAGGAGAGAGGGAACTCAGAGTTTGGTTCGAATGGTGATGGTTTGGTGACTTTCAGAGGCCGTATTTGTGTTCCTGTTGGCGATGATATTCGGCGGGATATCTTGGAAGAGGCTCATACGGCGCCATATTCGATTCATACAGGCAGCACGAAGATGTATCAGGATCTTCGTTGACTCAACTGGTGGCCAGGTATGAAGAAAGATATTGCTATGTTCATTTCTCAGTGCCTTACTTGTCAGCAGGTGAAGATTGAGCACCAGAGACCTGCTGGGACATTGTTGTCATTGCCGATTCCTCAGTGGAAGTGGGAGCATATTACGATGGATTTCGTGACTGGTCTTCCCAGGACGCAGAAGGATTTTAACTCCATTTGGGTTATCGTTGATCGATTGACCAAGTCAGCGCACTTTCTTCCAGTCAAGACGACGTACTCCCTGAATCAGTATGCTGAGGAGTATGTAGCAGAGATTGTTAGACTTCACGGTGTCCCTGTGTCGATTGTGTCTGATCGTGACCCCAGGTTTACTTCAGAGTTTTGGAAGAGTTTGCACAGAGCTATGGGTTCGCGGTTAGCGTTCAGTACAGCTTATCACCCTCAGAGCGATGGTCCGTCAGAGAGAGTCATTCAGATTCTTGAGGATATGCTTAGAGCTTGTACTATCGATTATCCAGGTAGCTGGGATTCTAAATTGCCTCTTGTGGAGTTCACGTACAACAATAGCTACCAAGCAACGATTGGGATGGCACCGTATGAGGCTCTTTATGGTAGGAAGTGCAGATCTCCTTTGTATTGGGATGAGGTTGGAGAGAGGAAGATGTTGGGTCCCGAGTTGGTCCAGCAGACTGCCGATGTTGTTGCTGTTATCCGTGAGAGAATGAAGACTGCTCAGTCGAGACAGAAGAGCTATGCAGATGTTCGGCGTAGGCCGTTGCAGTTCGAGGTTGGTGATCACGTGTTCTTGAAGATAGCACCTCTCAAGGGTGTGATGCGATTTGGCAAGAAGGGCAAGTTGAGTCCTAGATTCATTGGCCCGTTTGAGATCTTGGACAGAGTTGGTGACAGAGCCTACAGATTAGCCCTACCGCCAGATCTTGACAGAGTTCACAATGTGTTTCATGTATCGATGCTCAGGAAGTATATTGCGAATCCTTCCCATGTTCTTCACCACGAGACATTGGACTTGACGCCGAATTTGACGTACCAAGAGATTCCGGTCCAGATTTTGGATCGCACAGTTAGAGTTTTGAGGAACAAAGAGATCGGCATCGTTAAAGTCCTTTGGAGGAACCATTTGATCGAAGAGGCTACGTGGGAACCATAGGATGAGATGAGAGAGAAGCATCCTGAGTTGTTCGTGCAGCGACGTCAATTTCGCGGACGAAATTCCTCTAAGGAGGGGAGATTGTAATAGCCGAGCCCGGTGTACGGTACGGTTTAAGCTTTATGTGTTTATTGGGTTTTATGATTTAGATGATTTGAGTTGTGTTATGGGCTATAGTTTAGTTGGTATTATTGTTTGTGGCTTGGTTGTTGTATTAGATGTTGTTGGTTGCGTCGTTTCAGCGTTGCGGATTGATTTTAGTTGCTTTGGTTTGTTTCTTGGCCGAAAGGATACCGCACCCGCACTCTTGCAAGGACCGCACCCGCGGTCATTTATGTTGGATTTTGTGGTTTTTGCCGAGAGGACACCGCACCCGCAGTAGTAGTGTTGAGACCGCTCCCGCGGTGGTGACCGCACCCGCGGTAATTGCAGCACCGCACCCGCGGTCATCGTGCATGGATTTTATTTTGTTGTGCCGTGAGCTAGGCGCACCCGCGGTATTAGTATCAGCGCACCCGCGGTCTAGGAATGGGCGAGTTTTTAAGTTACTTTTTGGAGTTGTTGGCCATACCTTATCTTTCATTTCCTCCATTTTCGAGATTTCCTCTCTAGAACAAGGGTTTTCTTCCATTTCAATTGCTTCCTACCTTTGATTCTTGGATTTGTTTGGATTTCCGAGTTGAGATCGAGCTTCTTCGTGGTGAGAGGAAGCTAAGGTAAGTTTTTGGTTGAGTTCTATCATGGTGTTGGAAATGAGATGCTATAGGTTGATGTTGTTGTTGGTTTATTGGATTATTTGACTTGTATTTTTGGATATAGAGTTGATATTGGTGTTATTTATGGATTATTGTTGTAGGTGGTGTACCAAGAGTATAGTTTGGAAGTGTTCTATTGGTTTGTAAGTGTAATTTCATCCCTTTGCTCACATGATGTTATATGTATTGTATTTCAAAGATTTCAAAGTGTTATTCCCTTCAATTGATCCATTGTTATGTATTGATTCCATTGATTATCTATTGGAGGCATAGTATGTCTCATTTATTGGAAAGGGAATACAAGAGAAAAGATATAGTTTCCAAAGTGATTGTTTAAATGCTATTGAGAATTCAAATGTTTTATTGGATTGATTGAATCATAGTCAGAGCATTGCATGCAATTAGTTGATCAACGCCCATAGGCTTATATCCCTCAGAGTTATCGGTTTATAATCGATTTGGGATACGAGCACCACAGTCAGAGATACTATTGATATCAATCCAACCAGAGAAAAGAGAATACCATCCTATTGCTATGTTATTGCTACAGTTATTGCTATAGTATTCATGTTTCAGAGTTGATGGTATTTATGATTTCAAGTCATGTTTTACAGAGTATACTATGTATCATTGCTATGTAGAGTTCCACTTGCTGAGTTTTTATACTCATTTCAGTTATTTTCATGTGATGCAGATAAGAGCGACGGACCAGGACGTTGACTGTGGTCAGAAGTCATATGCATACGAAGATTGGAAGGATGACGTTTTTGCTAGTATTTTTGGGACATGATCATAGGAATGATTGTTTTGTATTTTTGTTAAATCATTTGAATGATCATGTTTTTATTTTGTAAACATTTTTATGAAATGTATTTTGAAACTCCTTCCAGTGTAAGAAAATTTTAAATTCCGCTGTATTTTTATTGTTACGGGTCAGAGGTGTCACACATGGCATGCCTAGGACTATTGTTTCTGGTCGTGATGTTAAATTCTTGAGTTACTTTGGGAAGACTTTATGGGCTAAACTTGGCACAAAATTGTTGTTTTCTACTACTTGTCATCCTCAAACGGATGGACAAACTGAAGTTGTCAATAGAACTTTGGGAACACTTTTGCGTGCTATTCTTAAGAAGAACTTGGATTCACATTTCTATGGACTTTATTTTATGGTTGCCTAGGACTAAGAAGGGGAGGGATTCTGTTTTTGTTGTTTTGGATAGAATCTCTAAGATGGCACATTTTATAGCTTGTCATAAAACCGATGATGCTTCAAACATGGCGGATTTGTTCTTTGGAGAAGTCGTTAGGTTGCATGGCATGCCTAGGACTATTGTTTCTGGTCGCGATGTTAAATTCTTGAGTTACTTTTGGAAGACTTTATGGGCTAAACTTGGCACAAAATTGTTGTTTTCTACTACTTGTCATCCTCAAACGGATGGACAAACTGAAGTTGTCAATAGAACTTTGGGAACACTTTTGCGTGCTATTCTTAAATAGAACTTGGATTGACATTTGTATGGACTTTATTTTGGGGTTGCCTAGGACTAAGAAGGGGCGGGATTCTATTTTTCTTGTTGTGGATAGATTCTCTAAGATGGCACATTTTATAGCTTGTCATAAAACCGATGATGCTTCAAACATTGCGGATTTGTTATTTAGAGAAGTCGTTAGGTTGCATGGCATGCCTAGGACTATTGTTTCTAGTCGCGATGTTAAATTCTTGAGTTACTTTTGGAAGACTTTATGGGCTAAACTTGGCACAAAATTGTTGTTTTCTATTACTTGTCATCCTCAAACGGATGGACAAACTGAAGTTGTCAATAGAACTTTGGGAACACTTTTGCGTGCTATTCTTAAGAAGAACTTGGATTTACATTTCTATGGCCTTTATTTTGGGGTTGCCTAGGACTAAGAAGGGGAGGGATTCTATTTTTTTTGTTTTGGATAGATTCTCTAAGATGGCACATTTTATAGCTTTTCATAAAACCGATGATGCTTCAAACATTGCGGATTTGTTCTTTAGAGAAGTCGTTAGGTTGCATGGCATGCCTAGGACTATTGTTTCTGGTCGCGATGTTAAATTCTTGAGTTACTTTTGGAAGACTTTATGGGCTAAACTTGGCACAAAATTGTTGTTTTCAACTACTTGTCATCCTCAAACGGATGGACAAACTGAAGTTGTCAATTGAACATTGGGAACACTTTTGCGTGCTATTCTTAAATAGAACTTGGATTGACATTTCAATGGACTTTATTTTGTGGTTGCCTAGGACTAAGAAGGGGAGAGATTCTATTTTTGTTGTTGTGGATAGATTCTCTAGGATGGCACATTTTATAGCTTGTCATAAAACCGATGATGCTTCAAACATCGCGGATTTGTTCTTTAGAGAAGTCGTTAGGTTGCATGGCATGCCTATGACTATTGTTTCTGGTCGCGATGTTAAATTCTTGAGTTACTTTTGGAATACTTTATGGGCTAAACTTGGCACAAAATTGTTGTTTTCTACTACTTGTCATCCTCAAACGGATGGACAAACTAAAGTTGTCAATAGAACTTTGGGAACACTTTTGCGTGCTATTCTTAAAAAGAACTTGGATTGACATTTCTAAGGACTATATTTTGGGGTTGCCTAGGACTAAGAAGGGGAGGGATTCTATTTTTGTTGTTGTGGATAGATTGTATAAGATGGCAAATTATATAGCTTGTCATAAACCCGATGATGGTTCAAACATTGCGGATTTGTTCTTTAGAGAAGTCGCTAGGTTGCATGGCATGCCTAGGACTATTGTTTCTGGTCGCGATGTTAAATTCTTGAGTTACTTTTGGAAGACTTTATGGGCTAAACTTGGCACAAAATTGTTGTTTTCAACTACTTGTCATCCTCAAACGGATGGACAAACTGAAGTTGTCAATAGAACATTGGGAACACTTTTGCGTGCTATTCTTAAATAGAACTTGGATTGACATTTCAATGGACTTTATTTTGTGGTTGCCTAGGACTAAGAAGGGGAGAGATTCTATTTTTGTTGTTGTGGATAGATTCTCTAGGATGGCACATTTTATAGCTTGTCATAAAACCGATGATGCTTCAAACATTGCGGATTTGTTCTTTAGAGAAGTCGTTAGGTTGCATGGCATGCCTATGACTATTGTTTCTGGTCGCGATGTTAAATTCTTGAGTTACTTTTGGAATACTTTATGGGCTAAACTTGGCACAAAATTGTTGTTTTCTACTACTTGTCATCCTCAAACGGATGGACAAACTGAAGTTGTCAATAGAACTTTGGGAACACTTTTGCGTGCTATTCTTAAAAAGAACTTGGATTGACATTTCTAAGGACTATATTTTGGGGTTGCCTAGGACTAAGAAGGGGAGGGATTCTATTTTTGTTGTTGTGGATAGATTGTCTAAGATGGCAAATTATATAGCTTGTCATAAACCCGATGATGGTTCAAACATTGCGGATTTGTTCTTTAGAGAAGTCGCTAGGTTGCATGGCATGCCTAGGACTATTGTTTCTGGTCGCGATGTTAAATTCTTGAGTTACTTTTGGAAGACTTTATGGGCTAAACTTGGCACAAAATTGTTGTTTTCAACTACTTGTCATCCTCAAACGGATGGACAAACTGAAGTAGTCAATAGAACATTGGGAACACTTTTGCGTGCTATTCTTAAATAGAACTTGGATTGACATTTCAATGGACTTTATTTTGTGGTTGCCTAGGACTAAGAAGGGGAGAGATTCTATTTTTGTTGTTGTGGAAAGATTCTCTAGGATGGCACATTTTATAGCTTGTCATAAAACCGATGATGCTTCAAACATTGCGGATTTGTTCTTTAGAGAAGTCGTTAGGTTGCATGGCATGCCTATGACTATTGTTTCTGGTCGCGATGTTAAATTCTTGAGTTACTTTTGGAATACTTTATGGGCTAAACTTGGCACAAAATTGTTGTTTTCTACTACTTGTCATCCTCAAACGGATGGACAAACGTAAGTTGTCAATAGAACTTTGGGAACACTTTTGCGTGCTATTCTTAAAAAGAACTTGGATTGACATTTCTAAGGACTATATTTTGGGGTTGCCTAGGACTAAGAAGGAGAGGGATTCTATTTTTGTTGTTTTGGATAGATTCTCTAAGATGGCACATTTTATAGCTTTTCATAAAACCGATGATGCTTCAAACATTGCGGATTTGTTCTTTAGAGAAGTCGTTAGGTTGCATGGCATGCCTAGGACTATTGTTTCTGGTCGCGATGTTAAATTCTTGAGTTACTTTTGGAAGACTTTATGGGCTAAACTTGGCACAAAATTGTTGTTTTCTACTACTTGTCATCCTCAAACGGATGGACAAACTGAAGTTGTCAATAGAACTTTGGGAACACTTTTGCGTGCTATTCTTAAATAGAACTTGGATTGACATTTGTATGGACTTTATTTTGTGGTTGCCTAGGACTAAGAAGGGGAGAGATTCTATTTTTGTTGTTGTGGATAGATTCTCTAAGATGGCACATTTTATAGCTTGTCATAAAACCGATGATGCTTCAAACATCGCGGATTTGTTCTTTAGAGAAGTCGTTAGGTTGCATGGCATGCCTATGACTATTGTTTCTGGTCGCGATGTTAAATTCTTGAGTTACTTTTGGAATACTTTATGGGCTAAACTTGGCACAAAATTGTTGTTTTCTACTACTTGTCATCCTCAAACGGATGGACAAACTGAAGTTGTCAATAGAACTTTGGGAACACTTTTGCGTGCTATTCTTAAATAGAACTTGGATTGACATTTCTATGGACTTTATTTTGGGGTTGCCAAGGACTAAGAAGGGGAGGGATTCTATTTTTGTTGTTGTGGATAGATTCTCTAAGATGGCACATTTTATAGCTTGTCATAAAACCGATGATGCTTCAAACATTGCGGATTTGTTCTTTAGAGAAGTCGCTACGTTGCATGGCATGCCTAGGACTATTGTTTCTGGTCGCGGTGTTAAATTATTGAGTTACTTTTGGAAGACTTTATGGGCTAAACTTGGCACAAAATTGTTGTTTTCAACTACTTGTCATCCTCAAACGGATGGACAAACTGAAGTAGTCAATAGAACATTGGGAACACTTTTGCGTGCTATTCTTAAATAGAACTTGGATTGACATTTCAATGGACTTTATTTTGTGGTTGCCTAGGACTAAGAAGAGGAGAGATTCTATTTTTGTTGTTGTGGATAGATTCTCTAGGATGGCACATTTTATAGCTTGTCATAAAACCGATGATGCTTCAAACATTGCGGATTTGTTCTTTAGAGAAGTCGTTAGGTTGCATGGCATGCCTATGACTATTGTTTCTGGTCGCGATGTTAAATTCTTGAGTTACTTTTGGAATACTTTATGGGCTAAACTTGGCACAAAATTGTTGTTTTCTACTACTTGTCATCCTCAAACGGATGGACAAACGTAAGTTGTCAATAGAACTTTGGGAACACTTTTGCGTGCTATTCTTAAAAAGAACTTGGATTGACATTTCTAAGGACTATATTTTGGGGTTGCCTAGGACTAAGAAGGAGAGGGATTCTATTTTTGTTGTTTTGGATAGATTCTCTAAGATGGCACATTTTATAGCTTTTCATAAAACCGATGATGCTTCAAACATTGCGGATTTGTTCTTTAGAGAAGTCGTTAGGTTGCATGGCATGCCTAGGACTATTGTTTCTGGTCGCGATGTTAAATTCTTGAGTTACTTTTGGAAGACTTTATGGGCTAAACTTGGCACAAAATTGTTGTTTTCTACTACTTGTCATCCTCAAACGGATGGACAAACTGAAGTTGTCAATAGAACTTTGGGAACACTTTTGCGTGCTATTCTTAAATAGAACTTGGATTGACATTTGTATGGACTTTATTTTGGGGTTGCCTAGGACTAAGAAGGGGCGGGATTCTATTTTTCTTGTTGTGGATAGATTCTCTAAGATGGCACATTTTATAGCTTGTCATAAAACCGATGATGCTTCAAACATTGCGGATTTGTTATTTAGAGAAGTCGTTAGGTTGCATGGCATGCCTAGGACTATTGTTTCTAGTCGCGATGTTAAATTCTTGAGTTACTTTTGGAAGACTTTATGGGCTAAACTTGGCACAAAATTGTTGTTTTCAACTACTTGTCATCCTCAAACGGATGGACAAACTGAAGTAGTCAATAGAACATTGGGAACACTTTTGCGTGCTATTCTTAAATAGAACTTGGATTGACATTTCAATGGACTTTATTTTGTGGTTGCCTAGGACTAAGAAGAGGAGAGATTCTATTTTTGTTGTTGTGGATAGATTCTCTAGGATGGCACATTTTATAGCTTGTCATAAAACCGATGATGCTTCAAACATTGCGGATTTGTTCTTTAGAGAAGTCGTTAGGTTGCATGGCATGCCTATGACTATTGTTTCTGGTCGCGATGTTAAATTCTTGAGTTACTTTTGGAATACTTTATGGGCTAAACTTGGCACAAAATTGTTGTTTTCTACTACTTGTCATCCTCAAACGGATGGACAAACGTAAGTTGTCAATAGAACTTTGGGAACACTTTTGCGTGCTATTCTTAAAAAGAACTTGGATTGACATTTCTAAGGACTATATTTTGGGGTTGCCTAGGACTAAGAAGGAGAGGGATTCTATTTTTGTTGTTTTGGATAGATTCTCTAAGATGGCACATTTTATAGCTTTTCATAAAACCGATGATGCTTCAAACATTGCGGATTTGTTCTTTAGAGAAGTCGTTAGGTTGCATGGCATGCCTAGGACTATTGTTTCTGGTCGCGATGTTAAATTCTTGAGTTACTTTTGGAAGACTTTATGGGCTAAACTTGGCACAAAATTGTTGTTTTCTACTACTTGTCATCCTCAAACGGATGGACAAACTGAAGTTGTCAATAGAACTTTGGGAACACTTTTGCGTGCTATTCTTAAATAGAACTTGGATTGACATTTGTATGGACTTTATTTTGGGGTTGCCTAGGACTAAGAAGGGGCGGGATTCTATTTTTCTTGTTGTGGATAGATTCTCTAAGATGGCACATTTTATAGCTTGTCATAAAACCGATGATGCTTCAAACATTGCGGATTTGTTATTTAGAGAAGTCGTTAGGTTGCATGGCATGCCTAGGACTATTGTTTCTAGTCGCGATGTTAAATTCTTGAGTTACTTTTGGAAGACTTTATGGGCTAAACTTGGCACAAAATTGTTGTTTTCTATTACTTGTCATCCTCAAACGGATGGACAAACTGAAGTTGTCAATAGAACTTTGGGAACACTTTTGCGTGCTATTCTTAAGAAGAACTTGGATTTACATTTCTATGGCCTTTATTTTGGGGTTGCCTAGGACTAAGAAGGGGAGGGATTCTATTTTTGGTGTTTTGGATAGATTCTCTAATATGGCACATTTTATAGCTTTTCATAAAACCGATGATGCTTCAAACATTGCGGATTTGTTCTTTAGAGAAGTCGTTAGGTTGCATGGCATGCCTAGGACTATTGTTTCTGGTCGCGATGTTAAATTCTTGAGTTACTTTTGGAAGACTTTATGGGCTAAACTTGGCACAAAATTGTTGTTTTCAACTACTTGTCATCCTCAAACGGATGGACAAACTGAAGTTGTCAATTGAACATTGGGAACACTTTTGCGTGCTATTCTTAAATAGAACTTGGATTGACATTTCAATGGACTTTATTTTGTGGTTGCCTAGGACTAAGAAGGGGAGATATTCTATTTTTGTTGTTGTAGATAGATTCTCTAGGATGGCACATTTTATAGCTTGTCATAAAACCAATGATGCTTCAAACATCGCGGATTTGTTCTTTAGAGAAGTCGTTAGGTTGCATGGCATGCCTATGACTATTGTTTCTGGTCGCGATGTTAAATTCTTGAGTTACTTTTGGAATACTTTATGGGCTAAACTTGGCACAAAATTGTTGTTTTCTACTACTTGTCATCCTCAAACGGATGGACAAACTGAAGTTGTCAATAGAACTTTGGGAACACTTTTGCGTGCTATTCTTAAAAAGAACTTGGATTGACATTTCTAAGGACTATATTTTGGGGTTGCCTAGGACTAAGAAGGGGAGGGATTCTATTTTTGTTGTTGTGGATAGATTGTCTAAGATGGCAAATTATATAGCTTGTCATAAACCCGATGATGGTTCAAACATTGCGGATTTGTTCTTTAGAGAAGTCGCTAGGTTGCATGGCATGCCTAGGACTATTGTTTCTGGTCGCGATGTTAAATTCTTGAGTTACTTTTGGAAGACTTTATGGGCTAAACTTGGCACAAAATTGTTGTTTTCAACTACTTGTCATCCTCAAACGGATGGACAAACTGAAGTTGTCAATAGAACATTGGGAACACTTTTGCGTGCTATTCTTAAATAGAACTTGGATTGACATTTCAATGGACTTTATTTTGTGGTTGCCTAGGACTAAGAAGGGGAGAGATTCTATTTTTGTTGTTGTGGATAGATTCTCTAGGATGGCACATTTTATAGCTTGTCATAAAACCGATGATGCTTCAAACATTGCGGATTTGTTCTTTAGAGAAGTCGTTAGGTTGCATGGCATGCCTATGACTATTGTTTCTGGTCGCGATGTTAAATTCTTGAGTTACTTTTGGAATACTTTATGGGCTAACTTGGCACAAAATTGTTGTTTTCTACTACTTGTCATCCTCAAACGGATGGACAAACTGAAGTTGTCAATAGAACTTTGGGAACACTTTTGCGTGCTATTCTTAAAAAGAACTTGGATTGACATTTCTAAGGACTATATTTTGGGGTTGCCTAGGACTAAGAAGGGGAGGGATTCTATTTTTGTTGTTGTGGATAGATTGTCTAAGATGGCAAATTATATAGCTTGTCATAAACACGATGATGGTTCAAACATTGCGGATTTGTTCTTTAGAGAAGTCGCTAGGTTGCATGGCATGCCTAAGACTATTGTTTCTGGTCGCGATGTTAAATTCTTGAGTTACTTTTGGAAGACTTTATGGGCTAAACTTGGCACAAAATTGTTGTTTTCAACTACTTGTCATCCTCAAACGGATGGACAAACTGAAGTAGTCAATAGAACATTGGGAACACTTTTGCGTGCTATTCTTAAATAGAACTTGGATTGACATTTCAATGGACTTTATTTTGTGGTTGCCTAGGACTAAGAAGGGGAGAGATTCTATTTTTGTTGTTGTGGATAGATTCTCTAGGATGGCACATTTTATAGCTTGTCATAAAACCGATGATGCTTCAAACATTGCGGATTTGTTCTTTAGAGAAGTCGTTAGGTTGCATGGCATGCCTATGACTATTGTTTCTGGTCGCGATGTTAAATTCTTGAGTTACTTTTGGAATACTTTATGGGCTAAACTTGGCACAAAATTGTTGTTTTCTACTACTTGTCATCCTCAAACGGATGGACAAACTGAAGTTGTCAATAGAACTTTGGGAACACTTTTGCGTGCTATTCTTAAAAAGAACTTGGATTGACATTTCTAAGGACTATATTTTGGGGTTGCCTAGGACTAAGAAGGGGAGGGATTCTATTTTTGTTGTTGTGGATAGATTGTCTAAGATGGCAAATTATATAGCTTGTCATAAACCCGATGATGGTTCAAACATTGCGGATTTGTTCTTTAGAGAAGTCGCTAGGTTGCATGGCATGCCTAAGACTATTGTTTCTGGTCGCGATGTTAAATTCTTGAGTTACTTTTGGAAGACTTTATGGGCTAAACTTGGCACAAAATTGTTGTTTTCAACTACTTGTCATCCTCAAACGGATGGACAAACTGAAGTAGTCAATAGAACATTGGGAACACTTTTGCGTGCTATTCTTAAATAGAACTTGGATTGACATTTCAATGGACTTTATTTTGTGGTTGCCTAGGACTAAGAAGGGGAGAGATTCTATTTTTGTTGTTGTGGATAGATTCTCTAGGATGGCACATTTTATAGCTTGTCATAAAACCGATGATGCTTCAAACATTGCGGATTTGTTCTTTAGAGAAGTCGTTAGGTTGCATGGCATGCCTATGACTATTGTTTCTGGTCGCGATGTTAAATTCTTGAGTTACTTTTGGAATACTTTATGGGCTAAACTTGGCACAAAATTGTTGTTTTCTACTACTTGTCATCCTCAAACGGATGGACAAACTGAAGTTGTCAATAGAACTTTGGGAACACTTTTGCGTGCTATTCTTAAAAAGAACTTGGATTGACATTTCTAAGGACTATATTTTGGGGTTGCCTAGGACTAAGAAGGGGAGGGATTCTATTTTTGTTGTTGTGGATAGATTGTCTAAGATGGCAAATTATATAGCTTGTCATAAACCCGATGATGGTTCAAACATTGCGGATTTGTTCTTTAGAGAAGTCGCTAGGTTGCATGGCATGCCTAGGACTATTGTTTCTGGTCGCGATGTTAAATTCTTGAGTTACTTTTGGAAGACTTTATGGGCTAAACTTGGCACAAAATTGTTGTTTTCAACTACTTGTCATCCTCAAACGGATGGACAAACTGAAGTAGTCAATAGAACATTGGGAACACTTTTGCGTGCTATTCTTAAATAGAACTTGGATTGACATTTCAATGGACTTTATTTTGTGGTTGCCTAGGACTAAGAAGGGGAGAGATTCTATTTTTGTTGTTGTGGATAGATTCTCTAGGATGGCACATTTTATAGCTTGTCATAAAACCGATGATGCTTCAAACATTGCGGATTTGTTCTTTAGAGAAGTCGTTAGGTTGCATGGCATGCCTATGACTATTGTTTCTGGTCGCGATGTTAAATTCTTGAGTTACTTTTGGAATACTTTATGGGCTAAACTTGGCACAAAATTGTTGTTTTCTACTACTTGTCATCCTCAAACGGATGGACAAACGTAAATTGTCAATAGAACTTTGGGAACACTTTTGCGTGCTATTCTTAAAAAGAACTTGGATTGACATTTCTAAGGACTATATTTTGGGGTTGCCTAGGACTAAGAAGGAGAGGGATTCTATTTTTGTTGTTGTGGATAGATTGTCTAAGATGGCAAATTATATAGCTTGTCATAAACCCGATGATGGTTCAAACATTGCGGATTTGTTCTTTAGAGAAGTCGCTAGGTTGCATGGCATGCCTAGGACTATTGTTTCTGGTCGCGATGTTAAATTCTTGAGTTACTTTTGGAAGATTTTATGGGCTAAACTAGACACAAAATTGTTGTTTTCTACTACTTGTTATCCTCAAACGGATGGACAAACTGAAGTTGTCAATAGAACTTTGGGAACACTTTTGCGTGCTATTCTTAAAAAGAACTTGGATTGACATTTCTATGGACTTTATTTTGGGGTTGCCTAGGACTAAGAAGGGGAGGGATTCTATTTTTGTTGTTGTAGATAGATTCTCTAAGATGGCACATTTTATAGCTTGTCATAAAACCGATGATGCTTCAAACATCGCGGATTTGTTATTTATTGAAGTTGCTAGGTTGCATGGCATGCCTAGGACTATTGTTTCTGGTCGCGATGTTAAATTCTTGAGTTACTTTTGGAAGACTTTATGGGCTAAACTTGAAACAAAATTGTTGTTTTCTACTACTTGTCATTCTCAAACGGAAGGACAAACTGAAGTTGTTAATAGAACTTTGGGAACACTTTTGCGTGCTATTCTTAAAAAGAACTTGGATTGACATTTCTAAGTACTTTATTTTGGGGTTGCCTAGGACTAAGAAGGGGAGGGATTCTATTTTTGTTGTTGTGGATAGATTCTCTGAGATGGCAAATTATATATTATATAGCTTGTCATAAACCCGATGATGCTTCAAACATTGCGGATTTGTTCTTTAGAAATGTGGGGACCCGGACGCTAATCATGTTCTTATTGGGATTTAATAATCTGTTCTGATAAACAGGGTCTAAAAATTTTTCGTTTTAAAATATAACTGCGGAAGGTAAAGGAATCTAAATACTATACATGTCTGTATAAACTACATTTCAGTATTAAAAGTACAACAAGCTAATTTAAGGTTCAACTACTAAAGTCCAGTAATACAACCAAGTCTACTGTACGTCCAGAATCACCACTTTAAACTCGTCTTCTCTCATCATCATCCTGACCCCGAACCAGCCCCTCCTGTTGTCATGCACACATACAAAACAAGACAACAGCCGGATAACTTCGGTGAGAAATAAATCCCAGTATAAAACATGGTAAACATGTATATACATAAAATAGTTCATGAAACATGTTGTCATGAATAAAATCAAAACATTAGATTTCATAAGCTATGAAATCTAATCACAACAAGCATGCACTTCAAATCAGCTAAACATGCATATAACCAATCTAAATCATAAAAACATGCTAGCACAACTGGAAGCAATACGATGGGTCCCATGATCTAGGAGCCACATCTATATAAGCATGCAGTCCTAATCAAACCATGTCTAGACTCGACTCGATCTGTAACTCTAGGGATCCCGGGGTGAATAAGACGTCACTGGCTGTCACCTACCCTACCAATCGAGGTGTTGTACGTCTTATTCCTAAACTTCGGCCTGATCTGTATCCGCATCTACAAAAGGGGCGGTGATCTTCCCCAGAGCTGAGATATCGCCGAACGTCTAGAGTCTGCCTGATCTCCAGACTGTCCTATCTTAATGCATGAACAACAATTTATAATCATAGCATAATCATATAAAACATAACAAGAGTATAGTATGTGATTTAGTGGGAAACTCAACGCGATCTCAATTTAGTTGTTCTTCCCGAATATCACATGAATTATACCTTTATCTTCCCCGTCTGAGGAAGACGAAGTCTCGAAGTCCAGTCTGTCCATCTTCAATCTGAAATGACAAGAATAAATACACTGTATCAATGTGTAGCTCAAAACACAATCTGTTCTGATCAATACCCAATTCAGTACAAAATTTGATCACCTCAACAATATCACGAGATAACAGAAACCAATACTGAATCTGATCAATCTGTACCAACTGATGTTTAGACGGCATAACACTACAGTCTTGTAACCCCCGTCAGTCTTAACATCACAATTACACTACCAGAATTCCTAATAAATCTCAGTACAATCTATAACTTCAGTATCTGTACACTGTAAAATGAATAACATCATAATTCTGATAGCAATCTCAATCAAATCAACTCTATAATTCATAACAATTCCATAAACAATCTGTTTCTAAATCTGACTTCGATTCTACAATATCTACGGTAGTAGAAACACCATATCTGAATCATATTCAATTCTAACAACATCATAAATTCAAATCTTGTCTAAACGTAATAAAACTTACGTCCTTGTGTAGCTCGTAGCGAGAGGAGTTCAGAACTGAAGTCGGATTCCAATTTAGATAAACAATTTGCTCGTAAATCAATTTCTAAAGACAAAGAACAAAGCTTTTCCCTAAACCCTCGATTTTCTCCTTCCAATTCTGAAGAATTGCATGCCAATATATATATATATATATATATATATATATATACATTCCGTGCATGCAAAGCAAAAGGCACAACCTTTGCGCAACACGTCTCGCGCATATGCGCGAGACCTACTGTCTCGGCGAAAGTACTACTCGCGCATATGCGCCATTATTTTCACGCATATGCGCCACCGCTACTGGCCCTCCCGTGCATATGCGCCATCTCCGTCGCGCATATGCGCCGATGTTACTGGCCTTGCCACGCATGTGCGCGCATTATCTCGCGCATGTGCGTGTAAGCCTCGGCCAGCTCCGTGCATGTGCGCCAATCCATACAGCGCATGTGCGCGGGGCTCTTTCTTGGCACACACATTTACACCTTTCTCATGTGTTCTAGTCCGATCCGTTCCGTCTATAATTATCGCGATTAATTCAATAAGTCATTTCAGATTAATCTCAGATTACGGTAATCGTTTCCAAATCATTTCAGATTACGGTAATTAAATTCCCGGGCATTACAAGAGAAGTCGCTAGATTGCATGGCGTGCCTAGGACTATTGTTTCTGGTCGCGATGTTAAATTCCTGAGTTACTTTTGGAATACTTTATGGGCTAAACTTGGCACAAAATTGTTGTTTTCTACTACTTGTCATCCTCAAACGGATGGACAAACTGAAGTTGTCAATAGAACTTTGGGAACACTTTTGCGTGCTATTCTTAAGAAGAACTTGGATTTACATTTCTATGGACTTTATTTTGGGGTTGCCTAGGACTAAGAAGGGGAGGGATTCTATTTTTGTTGTTGTGGATAGATTCTCTAAGATGGAACATTTTATAGCTTGTCATAAAACCGATGATGCTTCAAACATTGGGGATTTGTTCTTTAGAGAAGTCGTTAGGTTGCATGGCATGCCTAGGACTATTGTTTCTGGTCGCGATGTTAAATTTTTGAGTTACTTTTGGAATACTTTATGGGCTAAACTAGGCACAAAATTGTTGTTTTCTACTACTTGTCATCCTCAAACGGATGGACAAACTGAAGTTGTCAATAGAACTTTGGGAACACTTTAGCGTGCTATTCTTAAGAAGAACTTGGATTTACATTTCTTTGGACTTTATTTCGGGGTTGACTTGGACTAAGAAGGGGAGAGATTCTATTTTTGTTGTTGTAGATAGATTCTCTAAGATGGCACATTTTATAGCTTGTCATAAAACCGAAGATGCTTCAAACATCGCGGATTTGTTATTTAGAGAAGTCACTAGGTTGCATGGCATGCCTAGGACTATTGTTTCTGGTCGCGATGTTAAATTCTTGAGTTACTTTTAGAAGACTTTATGGGCTAAACTTGGAACAAAATTGTTGTTTTCTACTACTTATCATCCTCAAACGGATGGACAAACTGAAGTTGTTAATAGAACTTTGGGAACACTTTTGCGTGCTATTCTTAAAAAGAACTTGGATTGACATTTCTAAGGACTTTATTTTGGGGTTGCCTAGGACTAAGAAGGGGAGGGATTCTATTTTTGTTGTTGTGGATAGATTCTCTGAGATGGCAAATTATATAGCTTGTCATAACCCCGATGATGCTTCAAACATTGCGGGTTTGTTCTTTAGAGAAGTCGCTACGTTGCATGGCGTGCCTAGGACTATTTTTTCTGGTCGCGATGTTAAATTCTTGAGTAACTTTTGGAAGACTTTATGGGCTAAACTAGGCACAAAATTGTTGTTTTCTACTACTTGTCATCCTCAAACGGATGGACAAACTGAAGTTGTCAATAGAACTTTGGGAACACTTTTGCGTGCTATTCTTAAAAAGAACTTGGATTGACATTTCTATGGACTTTTTTTTGGAGTTGCCTAGAACTAAGAAGGGGAGGGATTCTATTTTTGTTGTTGTGGATAGATTTTCTAAGATGGCAAATTATATAGCTTGTCATAAACCCGATGATGCTTCAAACATTGCGGATTTGTTCTTTAGAGAAGTCGCTAGGTTGCATGGCATGCCTAGGACTATTGTTTCTGGTCGCGATGTTAAATTCTTGAGTTACTTTTGTGTAATGCCCAAGAATTAATCACTGCAATTAACGATGATTGATTTATCATTTCATGTGATTATGACAGGATTAATCGGGACACCGAGAAATGTATTCAAAAATAAAATTATGAAAGATAGGAGCATGCCAGACCGCACCCGCGGTAAGGGGAGGACCGCACCCGCGGTGGTGCTACGGGAATTTGAAAGAATCGATACCGAAGGGTGACCGCACCCGCGGTGTTAACATTACCGCACCCGCGGTGCAGTACCACACCCGCGGTCTCGACAGGTACCGCACCCGCGGTCTAAGCTTTCGGGAAAAAGAAAGGATAGACATTGCATGAGCGCACCCGCGCTCCTTACACTACCGCACCCGCGGTGCAACGTGTGTTGCGGAAATTGTGACACCTCATGACATGCATGCGTTGATATATATAGTGCTGTAATTCCTTCGAAATTCATTCAGAATTGTGGAAAAGGGTCGAAGCTTTGGCACGAGAAAATCCTTACGCCTTTATCTTTCAATCCGTCCGTCCGAATTTGAATCCGACTTCGGTATCGAGTTCCTAGCAACGTAGGCTACAACTGGACGTAAGTTTTACTACGTTTTGACATGCTTTGAAATTATGGTATTGTCAGAATTGAATGGAACTCATATATGTTGTTCTTGACATGTTAGACAGCGTAGAATCGAATTCAGATTAAGAAACGGACTGAATATGATTTGTTATGATTTCAGAATAAGATTGAATAAGAATTGATATCCAGATTGAGTGATTATCGATTATGAGATATTAGAATTGATATCTGACTGATATGATAGGGCTGGATATATTAAGATTATGATGTTATGTTGTTGAAACGGAATTTGATTGAATTCTGTTTATATCTAGTAATGATTTGAACGGGTATTGATAGTATACTCCTCAATATTGTTGTTGTCAGAGTGAGTATTGACAGGCTTGGGGTTCGAGACTTCGACAGAGCCAGAGAATCAGAAAGAAAGGTATAAATTAATGTTGAGTTGGGATTGCACAACTCGAGTGAGGTTTGACTCGAGTTTCCCTAAATCACATACTTTTACTTATTGTATTGATATTTGCAATTGATCAGACTTATGATTGTAGTCTATTGATTTATAGCTACTATGTGATAAGATTGATATTGTAGCCTATCGATTTATAGCTACTGCATGTAATGACTGCTGATTCGCTAGTCATTGACTGATTTGCTTAGATACTGACTGTGTGTATTGATTACTGAGTCGTTGAGTCATAGGCTGATTCGCCTAGTCACCGGCTGATTCGTCGGGTTATTGACTGATTCGTCTTATTATAGGCTGATTCGCCTAGTCACCGGCTGATTCGTCTGGTGATTGACTGATTCGTCTAAACATAAGCTGATGCGCTTAATTACAGGCTGAGTTGTCTGATTATTGGCTGATTCGCCTAATTATTGGCTGATTTGTCAGGTTACTGACTGAGTCGTCAATTCTGCGGCTGATTCGCCCAGACACTGATATATGAATTATATCGATGCCGTTTAGGGATTGATTCATTCCTATCGACTGAGATTCGATATAATTACCTATATCCAGACATCGGGATCCCTAGGGTAGAGTTGAGTCGAGTCTGAGATGACGTGTCGGTTGAGTTGAGTCTGATATGACATGTTGATTTACATTGTTTATGCCATTCATGATTATTGAATGTTTGATATTGATGTTAGAGTAGGTGCACGTCGAGCCAAGTGTTGGCCGACTGTTCACAATGAAACTCTTTGTATAAACGATCTTTATTTTAATAATATTTCAATTTATTAATTTGGCGCATCTTTATCTTTATACCCATGCTAGTTGCATAGATAAAGTCCTTGAATATACAAATAGTAGAAAGAATATGAGATGCTCATATGATGAGTATCATGAAACTCATATTTGGAATACTGTATATTCTAAACCGTTCCTAGTCGATTCAGCCGCCACTAAGAAGGATAAAGGCCGCTCGAGTTAGAGACTAGTATCTGCGATGTGAGTACCATGTTTCATTGGTAGGGGACATTGTGATGTCCGAACATGCAGATAGGTGCTCCTTGTAGAGTGCACTGAACAACCCTCCATAAAAGGACTTTCCAAGTGGTTCTCACTTATCGAGTGGAAAAGTCCTGGTTTATGGTTGTACAGAATTAGTCCTTATGACCCGGGACAACATTGAGACTCTATGTGCTAGCGTTTCACTTTGACTTGTTTACCGACTCTTATGGGGTCATTAGGTGGCAAGGTTGGGTGTTACGGCGAAACATATAGGAGTCGATGCATTGTAGTCGGGGATTCACCGCTTACCTACGGGTATGGATATCCTATGTGTTTTTCATGTATATGTGGGTTGAAATCTCTGATCAGAGTATGGTGGTAATTATGAAAGGGGTTTCATAGATTACACCATCGATGCAACCACAACATGACACATAGTATCGATTCATTGACAACTCTCGATAAACCAATAGTTGTCGAATCGGTCGGGATATATGAGTTGAAGGGACCGTACTGTACGCTAACCATAATTGAATGGTTCTTGCAGGCACTATCATGTGATACCTAGGGAATCACGTAAGCGATGCTGCTAGGCGTTTAACGTGATTGGTTGGGTACTATCAGACTTGAGTTCTGACGTTCTTACTATCAAGGAGTTGATAAGTAAGAATGGAGCAATTGGGGTATGCTCGAATAAGGACATGTTTAGTCCGAATCACATTGAGATGTGAACCCACGGCTAGTTGTATCAATGAACCATTGAGGGCCACACAAGTACTTGCTTTGTAAATCCCGAAGAGAAGTAAAATAGTTCAAAGTGTTGAACGGCTTATAAATGTGTTTATAAGCGTTAAGAAAAATAGAAGTATGACTTCTAAGAGAGAAATATAAATTTTAATTTATGGAAGTGTTCCTAAGATTAAAATTTGGCCAAGTAAATAATGTAGTTGAAAATTGTGATTTTCATGAACATTATTGGAGACTAAATTAAATTAATTCAAGTGTTGAATTAATTAAACACTAGTGGACCTAGTAGAGTCTAAATAATTAAATTAATTCAAGTGTTGAATTAATTAAATAATATTGAGTCTAGTAGAGCTCAATTTAAATAATTATTTAACTAGTGGGACTTGAGTGAAATCAAGTAATATTTAATTAATCTCAAATGTGTTTGAGATAATAAAATTTAGTCTATGGTTTTTAATGTGTTAAAAACCATATAATATAAGTGAGACATGCTAGGGTTTGCATGCTTGGGAGGTGAAAGGTTGTTGATTACTTTTTAATAAAAAATTCCAAAAGCATGCAACTTTTGAGAGACAACTTTACACAACAACCTAGGCTAGTCTCCCTCTCACTCTTCAACCTCACTTGGCCGAAATTCTACACCAATTTTTCTCTCATTTTCTCTCAAGTTTTGTTCTTCATTTTGGAGACAAAAATTCTTTCTCTTTGAAAAATCCTCAAACTTTTCTAGTGCAATTTTTGAGGGGGTTTACCTTGTGAGTGGTGGGCCTTATTTTTGAAGAAAAGAAAGGTGTTGGAGGCTTGTAGATCTTCAACCTAGAAGAGTCAAGTTGTTCACAACTTGATTGGAGCCATACATCAACTTTGCTAAGTTGATAGGTATATTTTTCTTACCTCCTATGCATGGTTTTAAGTTTTTGTAAATATTGCACAAATATCTTAAGGGGGCCGAAAATTTGCTCTAAAATTTTAAATTTTCGCTTCCGTTGTGTTTCCGGCCCCCGTAACCGGTCCGCTTTCAAGTGGTATCCGAGCTAAGGTTACGGATTTTGTGCTATATTTACGTTATATTATGTTGAGTATCGATTTCTAACCGCTTGAAATTTTTTGTGCAAAAATTTGTGAAGGCCGAAATTTTTACAAGCAAAACAAAAAAAAAAAAAATTTCGGGCTGCCCGAATTATTTCGGGCAGCATGTTCGGGCAGCCTACGGGCTGCCCGGAAAATTCGGTTTTAATAAAAAAAAATTTTTTTTTGGTGTTGCCGGAATCCGGCGACGGAGCTCCGGCGACGGCGGTGACGACTAGGGTTTCCAAAAGTGTTTTGGATAATCTTAGTGTCATGGGCCTTGAGATGTTGGGCCATTGGATGGCCAACATAATTTGTGAATTTTAAATGGGCCAAAGTATTTTTGGTGAAAAATGAGTTTTGGGCCCTTAAGTTTAAAATTACAAATGTTGCATATATATTTTTCATAAAATAAATAATTGAAGTGGGACTTTAATTATTTATAGTAAATTGTGATTTATAAGAAATTCAATTATAAATAAATTAATTTGAAAGTAGACAAAGGGGTTTGTATACTTTGTTAATTTAATTTATAATTGTGGCGGTTAGTGATTGGTTCAAGATACATAATATTGGATCAATTAATTATAGTGATAATTAATTGATGGTGTATGATATATGATATTGTGCATGAAGGATGATCAAAAGCCCAAGCCCAATTTGCTAGGTGTATGCTAGGATATTTGTGTTGAATGATTGTAATAATTATCAATTTATTAAGTGGGCTTGGTTTATGGCCCGTTCCCACCCCATGAGATGTATCCCTATGTGCCATGGATATTTAATTGTAAATATTAGAATAGGGGAAGATCAAGATTGGAAGATGGTGGCCTTGGTGATTATGAAGATCGAAGACATGTAATATAGGATGCTAATGTAATAGTTTAGTTGCATTGCATCCCTTGCATTTACCCTAGGATTGGACCTAGGCCCGTGTTTGGCTCACACGGGCCATTAGTGTTGGGGCAATTGATCATCCTTGTATTGTTTTCTATTTATAATATATGCATGATATGTTATAAATAATGAGTATGTGCGTTATTATTATTATAATAACAAAGTTGCATGAATCCGGCAAACATACGATCAAACATGGCGAGCTTTTAAAATAAAATTAATGATGAGACCTTTCAAAATTAAAAACCCTCATTTTGAATAAGATTCAAAATTAATATCAAGTCCGAAAAGGGGAATTATAAATTTGTTTATAATTTCCTTGTCTTCCATCGACAATGGATGCATGATGAACGCTACCCGTACTCGGGGCTCGGCTCATATTATTGAGGGGGCCCTGGGTGCCGGAAAGCTGTGACATCCATTGACATGGTGATGTGAACTACGTGGAACTCCCATGATTTCGGCTCATATTATTGAGGGAACTCATGGCGACCGTCCATTAAGGTTCAATATCGATGGGTTAGGCTTGACACGTAAAGATGAACGACGTCATATTATTGGGTCCTAATCAAACGTGAGACAAAAGTATACGTAGAGGGTTGCATGGCGATGCAATTGGAAACTACCTTTTGGGAGTTGTGATGGCCGATATTATTCGGGATCACAATTCGCTAATTGGACCTTACGTACCTACTGAGGAAAGTGTTTCCCGTTTTCACTAGAGGGTAGTGAAAATGTCAAAACAGTGGGAGCGATTATTTATAAAGTAAAAGTCCAAACTTTATATCTTATTAAATATTTTAAAATAGTCATTAACATTTATCTGTTTTACTTTTCAGTACAATCTTTGACATGTCATCAATTCGCAACCCGTTTTCGGTCATTCTCGAAAAACACATACTAACCGGACCAAACTATATCACTTGGCTAAGAAACTTAAAGATTGTCTTGAACTCGGAGAAAATCGCATACACACTTACTGAGTCGCCCCCTGATGAGGCTCCGACTGACTGCAGTCCCGAGGAACTGCAGACCTACAAGGATTGGTGCGACCATGACTTGAAGGCCAAGTGTTACATGCAAGCTTCAATGAACGATGAGCTGCAAAGGCGATTCGAGGATGCAAAGAATGCTGCTGACATTCATATGCACCTCAAGGAGCTCTTCGGAGAGCAGACTCGGCCTTTGAGGCATGCCACAGTAAAGGAGCTCATCACTTTACGCATGCGAGATGGGACTTCGGTCCATGAGCATGGCCTAAAGTTGATTGGGCTCGTGGACAAGCTCGTAGGCATGGATTTGGTGTTGCCTTCGGAGTTGACCACTGATGTGTTGCTGCTGTCGCTGCCTAGCTCTTTCGATCCTTTCGTTGTGAACTTCAATATGAACAAGCTCGAGCCCAGCCTTGAAGAGTTGGTGAACATGCTTGTGACCTTTGAGTCCACAATCAAAAAGGAGAAGCAGGTTCTTTATGTGGGCTCTTCATCTGGCACGAAGACCGGTCCACATGGGAAGGGAAAGAAGCGTTCTTTCCAGCGTACCAAGAAGAGCGAGCCCTTGAAGAGGCAGACTTCGAGTCCCGTTGTGGCAGCCGCGCCAGTGAAGGCTGAAAAGACTGTTGACATCTGTCACCACTGCAAGAAGCCTGGACATTGGAGGCGTAACTGCAGGGAATATCTTGCGCAGAAGGGTTCTGCCAAAGGTATGTTCTATATTGAAGTTAACATCTCGATTAACTCTACTTCTTGGGTATTGGATACCGGCTGTGGCTCACATCTCTGTAATGATTTGCAGGTGATGGGAAGAAGTAGGAGGCTCCGAGAGGGTGAGACCTTCTTGAGGATGGGCAATGGGGCAAGAGTTGCTGCCAAGGCCATTGGAGATGTTTATTTAATATTGAACAATGATTTTAAGCTTATTTTGAGAGATGTTTTGTATGTACCAGACTTGGTTAAAAACATTATTTCCATTTCGATGCTTGATATTGATGGATTTTCTTGTTTATTTTGCAAAGGTGTTTGCAATATTTATAAGAATGAATGTTTAGTTGGTACGGGTGAACTTGAAAACAATCTCTATACCTTAAAATTGAAAGATATTCCACTTAACAATGTCCAAGCAATAACAACAACAAATAAGCGCAAACAAGATACTCTTAATTCGGCACAACTATGGCATGCTCGATTAGGTCATATTTCCCTAAGAAGGATGAACAAGCTAGTGGGAGTTGGCATGTTTGATATGTCCGATATTAATGCTCTCACGACTTGTGAATCCTGTCTAAAAGGAAAGATGACCAAAATTCCCTTTAAGGGCCATGCGGAGCGAGCCAAAGGGTTATTGGATTTGATCCATACCGATGTGTGCGGTCCGCTTAGCATCACCACTAAGCATGGACATGCCTACTTCATCACCTTTACCGATGACCATTCGAGGTATGGGTATGTGTATTTGATGAAATACAAGTCTGAAGCCTTTGAAAGGTTCAAAGAATTCAGAAGTGAAGTAGAGAAACAATTGGGACGAAGCATCAAGACACTTCGATCGGATCGAGGTGGTGAGTACTTGAGTGCCGAGTTCCAAGAGTATCTTAGAGAGAATGGGATTCTCTCGCAGTGGACTCCGCCCGCTACACCACAATTGAATGGTGTTTCGGAGCGTCGTAACCGGACTTTGATGGACATGGTTCGGTCTATGATGGGGTTCACGGAGTTGCCGCCATCCTTTTGGGGATATGCGCTTGAAACAGCGGCACTGTTGTTGAACAATGTCCATACAAAGGCAGTTGACAAGACTCCATATGAGATATGGATGGGTAAGCCTCCCAAGTATTCTTATCTAAGAATATGGGGGTGTCCTGCTTATGTGAAGCAGACAGTGGGAGACAAATTGGATAGTCGATCCATTTTATGCTACTTTGTGGGATATCCAAGAAATTCCATTGGATATTATTTCTATCATCCCCAAGAAACAAAAGTGTTTGTTTCTAGGAACGCAACCTTTTTGGAAAAGGAATTTCTATTAGATAGAAAAGGCGAGATGATAGAACTCGAAGAGGTTCGAGAGGCACCCACAGTTGTAGAACCCACACCCAATGAGCTAAGTGAGGAGATACAAGCTCCTAGAAGAACCGAGAGAGTCTCGAGACCACCTGTGAGGTATGGTCTGCTTCTTGAAGAGGGCCATGATGAGCCTAATCTTGGATGTGATCCAAGGACCTTCAAGGAAGCATTATCAGATGCCGATTCATCCAAATGGCTTGAAGCAATGGAATCTGAGATGAATTCCATGCATTCGAACCAAGTGTGGAATCTTGTGGATCCACCTGAGGGAACTGTTCCCATAGGGTGTAAATGGATTTACAAGAGGAAACTTGGGGCGGATGGGAAGGTATTGACCTTCAAGGCGCGATTGGTAGCAAAAGGGTATACTCAAAGACAAGGTGTTGACTATGAGGAAACCTTTTCTCCAGTTGCGATGTTCAAGTCCATTAGGATATTGCTAGCCATAGCTGCATGGTTTGACTATGAGATATGGCAGATGGATGTGAAGACAGCCTTCCTTAATGGGGATATTAAGGAAGAAATTTATATGTCTCAACCTGAAGGGTTTACATCCATCGGAAGTGAGCATATGGTATGCAAACTTCAAAGATCTATTTATGGTCTTAAGCAGGCATCGAGGAGCTGGAACCTCAGATTCGATAGTACAATCAAAGAGTTTGGTTTTACTAAGAATCCTGAGGAACCCTGTGTGTATAAGAAGGTCAGTGGGAGTGCTGTGACATTCCTTGTTCTTTATGTTGATGACATTCTACTCATTGGGAATGATGTAGGAATGTTGCAATCAACAAAGATATGGTTAGCAAGTAAGTTCTCAATGCAGGACTTGGGTGAAGCATCTTTTGTATTGGGAATACAGATCTATCGAGATAGATCAAGAAGATTGCTTGGTCTCACCCAGTCCACATACATTGATACCATCGTGAAGCGGTTCTCGATGGATGAGTCCAAGAGAGGACATCTACCAATGTGTCATGGCGTGTCCCTATCCAAGTCTATGTCTCCCAAGACTGATGCAGAGATAGCGGCGATGACACGAATTCCGTATGCTTCGGCTATTGGTAGTATCATGTATGGGATGATATCTACACGTCCTGACGTGGCATTTGCACTAAGTGTAGTGAGTAGATATCAATCCAACCCTGGTCTTCCACACTGGAAAGCTGTGAAAGACATCCTCAAGTATTTGAGAAGGACCAATAAGTTGTTTTTGGTCTATGGGGGTGGAGAACTAAAATTGGAAGGCTATACCGACTCTAGCTTCCAAAGCGATATTGATGACTCGAAGTCAACCTCCGGATTCATATTCATGCTCAATGGTGGTGCTGTCTCTTGGAAGAGTTCCAAGCAAGACAGTACTGCGGATTCCACCACTGAGGCAGAATACATTGCTGCATCGGCTGCAGCAAAGGAGGCTGTTTGGATTAGGAATTTCGTCCAAGAGTTGGGCGTCATTCCAAATGGAGTTGCTCCTATCCCGGTGATGTGCGACAACACGGGAGCCATAGCTCAGGCGAAGGAGCCAAGGTCTCATCAGAAGTCCAAACACGTATTGAGAAAGTACCACATCCTCAGAGAGATCGTGGAAAGAGGAGATGTCGTGATTGACAAAGTCGGCTCCGCAGATAATGTTGCTGATCCACTAACTAAGCCTTTACCAGGACCATCGTTCGAGAAGCATCGCGAATCAATGGGTCTAAAGTATATAGGTAGTTGGCTCTAGTGCAAGTGGGAGATTGTTAGAGTAGGTGCACGTCGAGCCAAGTGTTGGCCGACTGTTCACAATGAAACTCTTTGTATAAACGATCTTTATTTTAATAATATTTCAATTTATTAATTTGGCGCATCTTTATCTTTATACCCATGCTAGTTGCATAGATAAAGTCCTTGAATATACAAATAGTAGAAAGAATATGAGATGCTCATATGATGAGTATCATGAAACTCATATTTGGAATACTGTATATTCTAAACCGTTCCTAGTCGATTCAGCCGCCACTAAGAAGGATAAAGGCCGCTCGAGTTAGAGACTAGTATCTGCGATGTGAGTACCATGTTTCATTGGTAGGGGACATTGTGATGTCCGAACATGCAGATAGGTGCTCCTTGTAGAGTGCACTGAACAACCCTCCATAAAAGGACTTTCCAAGTGGTTCTCACTTATCGAGTGGAAAAGTCCTGGTTTATGGTTGTACAGAATTAGTCCTTATGACCCGGGACAACATTGAGACTCTATGTGCTAGCGTTTCACTTTGACTTGTTTACCGACTCTTATGGGGTCATTAGGTGGCAAGGTTGGGTGTTACGGCGAAACATATAGGAGTCGATGCATTGTAGTCGGGGATTCACCGCTTACCTACGGGTATGGATATCCTATGTGTTTTTCATGTATATGTGGGTTGAAATCTCTGATCAGAGTATGGTGGTAATTATGAAAGGGGTTTCATAGATTACACCATCGATGCAACCACAACATGACACATAGTATCGATTCATTGACAACTCTCGATAAACCAATAGTTGTCGAATCGGTCGGGATATATGAGTTGAAGGGACCGTACTGTACGCTAACCATAATTGAATGGTTCTTGCAGGCACTATCATGTGATACCTAGGGAATCACGTAAGCGATGCTGCTAGGCGTTTAACGTGATTGGTTGGGTACTATCAGACTTGAGTTCTGACGTTCTTACTATCAAGGAGTTGATAAGTAAGAATGGAGCAATTGGGGTATGCTCGAATAAGGACATGTTTAGTCCGAATCACATTGAGATGTGAACCCACGGCTAGTTGTATCAATGAACCATTGAGGGCCACACAAGTACTTGCTTTGTAAATCCCGAAGAGAAGTAAAATAGTTCAAAGTGTTGAACGGCTTATAAATGTGTTTATAAGCGTTAAGAAAAATAGAAGTATGACTTCTAAGAGAGAAATATAAATTTTAATTTATGGAAGTGTTCCTAAGATTAAAATTTGGCCAAGTAAATAATGTAGTTGAAAATTGTGATTTTCATGAACATTATTGGAGACTAAATTAAATTAATTCAAGTGTTGAATTAATTAAACACTAGTGGACCTAGTAGAGTCTAAATAATTAAATTAATTCAAGTGTTGAATTAATTAAATAATATTGAGTCTAGTAGAGCTCAATTTAAATAATTATTTAACTAGTGGGACTTGAGTGAAATCAAGTAATATTTAATTAATCTCAAATGTGTTTGAGATAATAAAATTTAGTCTATGGTTTTTAATGTGTTAAAAACCATATAATATAAGTGAGACATGCTAGGGTTTGCATGCTTGGGAGGTGAAAGGTTGTTGATTACTTTTTAATAAAAAATTCCAAAAGCATGCAACTTTTGAGAGACAACTTTACACAACAACCTAGGCTAGTCTCCCTCTCACTCTTCAACCTCACTTGGCCGAAATTCTACACCAATTTTTCTCTCATTTTCTCTCAAGTTTTGTTCTTCATTTTGGAGACAAAAATTCTTTCTCTTTGAAAAATCCTCAAACTTTTCTAGTGCAATTTTTGAGGGGGTTTACCTTGTGAGTGGTGGGCCTTATTTTTGAAGAAAAGAAAGGTGTTGGAGGCTTGTAGATCTTCAACCTAGAAGAGTCAAGTTGTTCACAACTTGATTGGAGCCATACATCAACTTTGCTAAGTTGATAGGTATATTTTTCTTACCTCCTATGCATGGTTTTAAGTTTTTGTAAATATTGCACAAATATCTTAAGGGGGCCGAAAATTTGCTCTAAAATTTTAAATTTTCGCTTCCGTTGTGTTTCCGGCCCCCGTAACCGGTCCGCTTTCAATTGATTGTGTATTCTGATTTGATACAGGTTAAGAATATTTCTTATATATGCTTTCGTATATGCTTTTATATGATTGCATGTTTACATTATTTATACTGGGATATTTATATCTCACCGGAGTTATCCGGCTGTTGTCTTGTTTTGTATGTGTGCATGACAACAGGTGGGGCTGGATCAGGGTCAAGAAGAGGATGAGAGAAGACGAGTTTAGCGTGGTGATTCCGGACTTGGTTTAGAGATAGGGTTAGACACTTGATATTAGCTGTTAACCCTAGTTGAATAAATGTATGTTGTACAGGACTTGTACTTTTATACTGAGATGTATATTCATGTTTAATATGTAATTTGAGTAAATTACATTACGTTTCCGCTTTGTATTTGAAAAAAAAAAATTTAGACCCTGTTTTATAATTGATTAATTAGTCCCAACAATGATTAAGAACTTGATTAGCGTCCGGGTCCCCACAACAGGTGGTATCAGAGCTGTAGGTACCAGAACTGTAGATTCTTGAGATTGGGATATAAGAGGCTAGTGAGCGGGGTAGATTGAGGTTTTCTTTCCTTGCTTGTGATTGCTAGCATGACTTACTGCTTTATATAATACATGTTACTTGGTTTATCTGATTTGATTTTGTAATATGTATTATTGGGAACGAATCTGAATTGATTCTCGATCAGAAGTAAGATGATCGGAGGAGGGACTGAATTGAAACAGGTTTGTTGGATTGAGTTACTAATCCTTTTGAGTTTCAGATATGCCTCCCAGAAGAATACCAAAACAGGGTAGTACATCGAATCCTCCAATGGATGTAACACCGACTCCAATGGAAACCTTGCTGAAGAGGTTTCAGTCATTCAAACCACCCACTCTGAAAGGTACTGAGACATCAGTCGAGTGTGAGAGTTGGTTAGGTAGCATTGAGTTGATGTTTGATTCACTGGAATACAGTGATGAGCGCCGGATTAAATTGATTGGACACCAGTTGCTGGATGTTGCACAAAGCTGGTGGATTACAATGAAGAGGGCCTTGGAGTAACGAGGTACGATTATTACTTGGGATGTGTTTAAAACTGAGTTTTATCAGAGATTTTTCCCAATATCGTACAGAAAAGACAAGGGGGCGAAGTTTGCCAATTTGAGACAGGGTCAACTGAACATTGAAGAATATGTGACCAAGTTCTCTACCTTGGTGAAGTTTGCTCCTCATATATCTGGAAATGACGAAGCCGTTGCCGATCAGTTCATCAATGGCTTGAATCCCGATATATTTACAATATTAGTGAACAAAGGGCGACCCAATAACTTTGCTGATGCCATGAATAGAGCAAAGGGCGCTGAAGCCGGCCTGATAAGGCAGAGAGGAGCTGAATTTGTTCCTCCAGTATCGAGACCACAGCAACCACTTCCCCGATTCGAGGGCGGTAGTAGCAGTAGTGGGAAGAAATATTTTCTAAAGGCTAGAGGAAAGCAATTTAAGAAGTCTGGCGGAAGTTCTTCTAGCTCCAGTGGTTCTCAGCAGAGTTATACTGGCATTTACTGCGGAAATTGTGGAGGGAGTCATTCCACTGAACAATGCCAAGGAGTACTTGGTAGCTGCCACTTCTGCAAGCAACAGGGACATTTTGCCAGAGTATGTCCATAGAGGGGTTCCCAAAGATCCCAGGGAGCCGAACCATCTGGACCAGCGGCACAGTGGAGTAGACGATCAGTTGCCGTTCCTTCATTTCAGCCTGCACTATCTCAGTCACAGCAGAGGCCAGGAGGGAGCCAGACAGTTGGCCAGCCTCCTAGACAGCAGGCCAGAGTATTTGCTTTGACCGAGGAGCAGGCTCAGGAAGCACCAGATGAAGATGTTGCAGGTAACTGATTTGTTTGATTATCCTGCATATGTATTGAGGGATATCGGTGCTTCACATGCTTTTATTTCTGAGAGATTTGCATTGATGTATGCATTATCTGTTGAGTCTTTATTTACTGTAGTAGTGTTTCTTTCCTTGAGAAAAGATCTTGTATCAGTGATTTCTGTTAGATCTTGTATACTACAGTAGGATGAGAATGAGATCGAGTTAGATCGTGTGGTAGCTTGCATTGTACTGGTGTTCTATGATTTTAGAACTGCATTACTAATATTGATATGCTGATCAAGTACATAGCTACCATAGATTAATTCCAGAAGATGGTGAGAATTAAACCTGAGATGATAAAGAAATGAATATTGTACGATAAGAATTCTAGACTGAGAATTCCTTTTATATTCGTACTAGCTATGGCTCGATTATTACAGAAAGGAGCAGAATAACTCCTTATGTATTCAGTTGATTTACTGAAATTGAGTCTATCATTGGCTGATTTACCAATGATAAGAAAGTTCTTGATGTTTTCTCTGATAAGACTTCAGATCTGATTCCAATCAGAGAGATTGATTTTAATCTTGAACTGATCTTAGAAATTGTTGAAATTTTGAATCCTGATTGAGAAAGATAGTAGACCATCAAGATTATATTGTACAGTCCGAACCAGAGTTGATTTCGAATCAATAGCAGTTTAAGAAGCTGATTAGAATATTTAGAACTCAATAGCGATAGTCAGAACAGAGTATCGATCAGAGTAACAGATACGTGATTTTGTATTTTGTATGAGATTGATTATTCTGTGATGTCAGATGTGTCAGAATTGTACAGCAAAGATTGATAGTGATAGTCAGAGCCGAATACCAGGTAGGTATTTCCTCTTTAATTTATGTTATTAACTGATTGTATATGTCAAATAGTTCGAATCAGAAAGGACAGATAGTGTCAGAAACTTACAGTAATGGATTCAGTGTTCAGTCTGATGATTGAGAATGTATTGTATTAGAACAGATAGTCGTGATATAAACAGATTAAATCAGTTGTAACAGAATTTGTACAGAAATGTTGGCAGAAAATGTACTGATAAGTCTGAATTGCTAACAGAAGAAGCCAGAAAAGATAGAAATCAGAAGATTATTACAGATTTTGTATAGTTCTGAATAGAAATGGGAGTACATTTCTATGGCTTTCGTAATGAAATTACCGTCTATTCTTTAAATTATGATATGATATGATTATGATTGACAGATTACTCAATCTATATCTATCAGTTTGTACCAGATTACGTACAAACAGAACCAGATGACATAGATCAATGTCAAATAAATAGTCAGATTGACGAGAATGCAAGAATTAGATGATATCAGATTGTGATTTTGACGGAGTTGTACTTGTGATAGATTATATCATAAGCTCTCTTGTGCAGATTTATTACAGATTGACAGATAGTCAGAGTAGATTACCAGATATTGACAGATAATTGTAGAGCTTTGGTACTGGATGTTAGTACTAGTTGATATAGATTATTGTCATGATATGATTGATTGTATGACAGTAGCTATCAAGATAGTTCAGAATGGACAGATTTAAGAAACCAACGTTGGATAATAACGATTGGTAACTGAAGATGAAGATTGATTATGTTCTAGATTGGGATAAACAGATAGGATAACAACTACAGATGGTATTGTTTTGTTATAGATTGCAGATTGGCATATACGGATGTTGTATAGCCAGTAATGCAGGATTGATTCGGCTAGAACGAGTTGAAGAAGGATTATGATATTATAATTCTTGACTTCAGATTCCATACCAGAATCAGACCTGGATCAAAGAAAAATACCTCAGAATGATGTTAGTAAAACGAGTTTGGATGTTAAACTCTGTTATTCATTTCTTCTAATAGATTAGGATTGCTTGTGGAGAGTTCGAGGACGAACTCAGATCTAAGAGGGGGAGAAATGTAATGCCCAAGAATTAATCACTGCAATTAACGATGATTGATTTATCATTTCATGTGATTATGACAGGATTAATCGGGACACCGAGAAATGTATTCAAAAATTAAATTATGAAAGATAGGAGCATGCCAGACCGCACCCGTGGTAAGGGGAGGACCGCACCCGCGGTGGTGCTACGGGAATTTGAAAGAATCGATACCGAAGGGTGACCGCACCCGCGGTGTTAACATTACCGCACCCGCGGTGCAGTACCGCACCCGCGGTCTCGACAGGTACCGCACCCGCGGTCTAAGCTTTCGGGAAAAAGAAAGGATAGACATTGCATGAGCGCACCCGCGCTCCTTACACTACCGCACCCGCGGTGCAACGTGTGTTGCGGAAATTGTGACACCTCATGACATGCATGCGTTGATATATATAGTGCTGTAATTCCTTTGAAATTCATTCAGAATTGTGGAAAAGGGTCGAAGCTTTGGCTCGAGAAAATCCTTATGCCTTTATCTTTCAATCCGTCCGTCCGAATTTGAATCCGACTTCGGTATCGAGTTCCTAGCAACGTAGGCTACAACTGGACGTAAGTTTTACTACGTTTTGACATGCTTTGAAATTATGGTATTGTCAGAATTGAATGGAACTCATATATGTTGTTCTTGACATGTTAGACAGCGTAGAATCGAAGTCAGATTAAGAAACGGACTGAATATGAACTTGTTATGATTTCAGAATAAGATTGAATAAGAATTGATATCCAGATTGAGTGATTATCGATTATGAGATATTAGAATTGATATCTGACTGATATGATAGGGCTGGATATATAAAGATTATGATGTTATGTTGTTGAAACGGAATTTGATTGAATTCTGTTTATATCCAGTAATGATTTGAACGGGTATTGATAGTATACTACTCAATATTGTTGTTGTCAGACTGAGTATTGACAGGCTTGGGGTTCGAGACTTCGACAGAGCCAGAGTATCAGAAGAAAGGTATAAATTAATGTTGAGTTGGGATTGCACAACTCGAGTGAGGTTTGACTCGAGTTTCCCTAAATCACATACTTTTACTTATTGCATTGATATTAGCAATTGATCAGACTTATGATTGTAGTCTATTGATTTATAGCTACTGTGTGATAAGATTGATATTGTAGCCTATCGATTTATAGCTACTGCATATAATGACTGCTGATTCGCTAGTCATTGACTGATTTGCTTAGATACTGACTGTGTGTATTGATTACTGAGTCGTTGAGTCATAGGCTGATTCGCCTAGTCACCAGCTGATTCGTCGGGTTATTGACTGATTCGTCTTATTATAGGCTGATTCGCCTAGTCACCGGCTGATTCGTCTGGTGATTGACTGATTCGTCTAAACATAAGCTGATGCGCTTAATTACAGGCTGAGTTGTCTGATTATTGGCTAATTCGCCTAATTATTGGCTGATTTGTCAGGTTACTGACTGAGTCGTCAATTCTGCGGCTGATTCGCCCAGACACTGATATATGAATTATATCGATGCCGTTTAGTGATTGATTCATTCCTATCGACTGAGATTCGATATAATTACCTATATCCAGACATCGGGATCCCTAGGATAGAGTTGAGTCGAGTCTGAGATGACGTGTCGGTTGAGTTGAGTCTGATATGACATGTTGATTTACATTGTTTATGCCATTCATGATTATTGAATGTTTGATATTGATTGTGTATTCTGATTTGATACAGGTTAAGAATATTTCTTATATATGCTTTCGTATATGCTTTTATATGATTGCATGTTTACATTATTTATACTGGGATATTTATATCTCACCGGAGTTATCCGGCTGTTGTCTTGTTTTGTATGTGTGCATGACAACAGGTGGGGCTGGATCAGGGTCAAGAAGAGGATGAGAGAAGACGAGTTTAGCGTTGTGATTCCGGACTTGGTTTAGAGATAGGGTTAGACACTTGATATTAGTTGTTAAACCCTATTTGAATAAATGTATGTTGTACAGGACTTGTACTTTTATACTGAGATATATATTCATGTTTAATATGTAATTTGAGTAAATTACATTACGTTTCCGCTTTGTATTTGAAAAAAAAAATTTAGACCCTGTTTTATAATTGATTAATTAGTCCCAACAATGATTAAGAACTTGATTAGCGTCCGGGTCCCCACATTTTGGAAGACTTTATGGGCTAAACTAGGCACAAAATTGTTGTTTTCTACTTCTTGTCATCCTCAAACGGATGGACAAACTGAAGTTGTCAAAAGAACTTTGGGAACACTTTTGCATGCTATTCTTAAGAAGAACTTGGATTTACATTTCTATGGAATTTATTTTGGGGTTGCCTAGGACTAAGAAGGAGAGGGATTTTATTTTTGTTGTTGTGGATAGATTCTCTAAGATGACACATTTTATAGCTTGTCATAAAACCGATGATGCTTCAAACATTGCGGATTTGTTCTTTAGAGAAGTCGTTAGGTTGCATGGCATGCCTAGGACTATTGTTTCTGGTCGTGATGTTAAATTCTTGAGTAACTTTTGGAATACTTTATGGGCTAAACTTGGCACAAAATTTTTGTTTTCTACTACTTGTCATCCTCAAACGGATGGACAAACTGAATTTGTCAATAGAACTTTGGGAACACTTTTGCGTGCTATTCTTAAGAAGAACTTGGATTTACATTTCTATGGACTTTATTTTGGGGTTGCCTAGGACTTAGAAGGGGAGGGATTCTATTTTTGTTGTTGTGGACAGATTCTCTAAGATGGCACATTTTATAGCTTGTCATAAAACCGATGATGCTTCAAACATTGCGGATTTGTTCTTTAGAGAAGTCGTTAGGTTGCATGGCATGCCTAGGACTATTGTTTCTGGTCGCGATGTTAAATTCTTGAGTTACTTTTGGAAGACTTTATGGCCTAAACTTGGCAAAAAATTGTTGTTTTCTACTACTTGTCATCCTCAAACGGATGGACAAACTGAAGTTGTCAATAGAACTTTGGAAATACTTTTGCGTGCTATTCTTAAATAGAACTTGGATTGACATTTCTATGGACTTTATTTTGGGGTTGCCTAGGACTAAGAAGGGGAGGGATTCTATTTTTTTTTTGTGGATAGATTCTCTAAGATGGCAAATTATATAGCTTGTCATAAACCCGATGATGCTTCAAACATGGCGGATTTGTTCTTTAGAGAAGTCGCTAGGTTGCATGGCATGCCTAGCACTATCGTTTCTGGTCGCGATGTTAAATTCTTGAGTTATTTTTGGAAGACTTTATGGGCTAAACTAGGCACAAAATTGTTGTTTTCTACTACTTGTCATCCTCAAACGGATGGACAAACTGAAGTTGTCAATAGAACTTTGGGAACACTTTTGCGTGCTATTCTTAAGAAGAACTTGGATTAATATTTCTATGGACTTTATTTTGTAGTTGCCTAGGACTAAGAAGGGGAGGGATTCTATTTTTTTTGTTGTGGATAGATTCTCTAAGATGACACATTTTATAGCTTGTCATAAAACCGACGATGCTTCAAACATTGCGGATTTGTTCTTTAGAGAAGTCGTTAGGTTGCATGGCATGCCTAGGACTATTGTTTCTGGTCGCGATGTTAAATTCTTGAGTTACTTTTGGAAGACTTTTGGGCTAAACTTGGCACAAAATTGTTGTTTTCTACTACTTGTCATCCTCAAACGGATGGACAAACTGAAGTTGTCAATAGAACTTTGGAAATACTTTTGCGTGCTATTCTTAAATAGAACTTGGATTGACATTTCTATGGACTTTATTTTGGGGTTTCCTAGGACTAAGAAGGGGAGGGATTCTATTTTTGTTGTTGTGGATAGATTCTCTAAGATGGCAAATTATATAGCTTGTCATAAACCCGATGATGCTTCAAACATGGCGGATTTGTTCTTTAGAGAAGTCGCTAGGTTGCATGGCATGCCTAGGACTATTGTTTCTGGTCGCGATGTTAAATTCTTGAGTTACTTTTGGAAGACTTTATGGGCTAAACTTGGCACAAAGTTGTTGTTTTCTACTACTTGTCATTCTCAAACGGATGGACAAACTGAAGTTGTCAATAGAACTTTGGGAACACTTTTACGTGCTATTCTTAAGAAGAACTTGGATTTACATTTCTATGGACTTTATTTTGGGGTTGCCTAGGACTAAGAAGGGGAGGGATTCTATTTTTTTTGTTGTGGATAGATTCTCTAAGATGACACATTTTATAGCTTGTCATAAAACCGATGATGCTTCAAACATTGCGGATTTGTTCTTTAGAGAAGTCGTTAGGTTGCATGGCATGCCTAGGACTATTGTTTCTGGTCGCGATGTTAAATTCTTGAGTTACTTTTGGAAGACTTTTGGGCTAAACTTGGCACAAAATTGTTGTTTTCCACTACTTGTCATCCTCAAACGAATGGACAAAATGAAGTTGTCAATAGAACTTTGAGAACACTTTTGCGTGCTATTCTTATAAAGAACTTGGATTGACATTTCTATGGACTTTATTTTGGAGTTGCCTAGGACTAAGAAGGGGAGGGATTCTATTTTTTTTTTGTGGATAGATTCTCTAAGATGGCAAATTATATAGCTTGTCATAAACCCGATGATGCTTCAAACATGGCGGATTTGTTCTTTAGAGAAGTCGCTAGGTTGCATGGCATGCCTAGCACTATCGTTTCTGGTCGCGATGTTAAATTCTTGAGTTATTTTTGGAAGACTTTATGGGCTAAACTAGGCACAAAATTGTTGTTTTCTACTACTTGTCATCCTCAAACGGATGGACAAACTGAAGTTGTCAATAGAACTTTGGGAACACTTTTGCGTGCTATTCTTAAGAAGAACTTGGATTAATATTTCTATGGACTTTATTTTGTAGTTGCCTAGGACTAAGAAGGGGAGGGATTCTATTTTTTTTGTTGTGGATAGATTCTCTAAGATGACACATTTTATAGCTTGTCATAAAACCGACGATGCTTCAAACATTGCGGATTTGTTCTTTAGAGAAGTCGTTAGGTTGCATGGCATGCCTAGGACTATTGTTTCTGGTCGCGATGTTAAATTCTTGAGTTACTTTTGGAAGACTTTTGGGCTAAACTTGGCACAAAATTGTTGTTTTCTACTACTTGTCATCCTCAAACGGATGGACAAACTGAAGTTGTCAATAGAACTTTGGGAACACTTTTGCGTGCTATTCTTATAAAGAACTTGGATTGACATTTCTATGGACTTTATTTTGGAGTTGCCTAGGACTAAGAAGTTGAGGGATTCTATTTTTGTCGTTGTGGATAGATTCTCTATGATGGCAAATTATATAGCTTGTCATAAACCGATGATGCTTCAAACATGGCGGATTTGTTCTTTAGAGAAGTCGCTAGGTTGCATGGCATGCCTAGGACTATTGTTTCTGGTCGCGATGTTAAATTCTTGAGTTACTTTTGGAAGACTTTATGGGCTAAACTAGGCACAAAATTGTTGTTTTCTACTACTTGTCATCCTCAAACGGATGGACAAACTGAAGTTGTCAATAGAACTTTGGGAACACTTTCGCATGCTCTTCTTAAATAGAACTTGGATTAATATTTCTATGGACTTTATTTTGGGGTTGCCTAGGACTAAGAAGGGGAGGGATTCTATTTTTGTTGTTGTGGATAGATTCTCTAACATGGCACATTTTATAGCTTGTCATAAAACCGATGATGCTTCAAACATTGCGGATTTGTTCTTTAGAGAAGTCGTTAGGTTGTATGGCATGCCTAGGACTATTGTTTCTGGTCGCGATGTTAAATTCTTGAGTTACTTTTGGAAGACTTTATGGGCTAAACTTGGCACAAAATTGTTGTTTTCTACTACTTGTCATCCTCAAACGGATGGACAAACTGAAGTTGTCAATAGAACTTTGGGAACACTTTTGCGTGCTATTCTTATAAAGAACTTGGATTGACATTTCTATGGACTTTATTTTGGAGTTGCCTATGACTAAGAAGGTGAGGGATTCTATTTTTGTTGTTGTGGATAGATTCTCTATGATGGCAAATTATATAGCTTGTCATAAACCCGATGATGCTTCAAACATGGCGGATTTGTTCTTTAGAGAAGTCGCTAGGTTGCATGGCATGCCTAGGACTATTGTTTCTGGTCGCGATGTTAAATTCTTGAGTTACTTTTGGAAGACTTTATGGGCTAAACTAGGCACAAAATTGTTGTTTTCTACTACTTGTCATCCTCAAACGGATGGACAAACTGAAGTTGTCAATAGAACTTTGGGAACACTTTCGCGTGCTCTTCTTAAATAGAACTTGGATTAATATTTCTATGGACTTTATTTTGGGGTTGCCTAGGACTAAGAAGGGGAGGGATTCTATTTTTGTTGTTGTGGATAGATTCTCTAAGATGGCACATTTTATAGCTTGTCATAAAACCGATGATGCTTCAAACATTGCGGATTTGTTCTTTAGAGAAGTCGTTAGGTTGTATGGCATGCCTAGGACTATTGTTTCTGGTCGCGATGTTAAATTCTTGAGTTACTTTTGGAAGACTTTATGGGCTAAACTTGGCACAAAATTGTTGTTTTCTACTACTTGTCATCCTCAAACGGATGGACAAACTGAAGTTGTTAATAGAACTTTGGGATACTTTTACGTGCTATTCTTAAGAAGAACTTGGATTTACATTTCTATGGACTTTATTTTGGGGTTTCCTAGGACTAAGAAGGGGAGGGATTTTATTTTTTTGTTGTGGATAGATTCTCTAAGATGACACATTTTATAGCTTGTCATAAAACCGACGATGCTTCAAACATTGCGGATTTGTTCTTTAGAAAAGTCGTTAGGTTGCATGGCATGCCTAGGACTATTGTTTCTGGTCGCGATGTTAAATTCTTGAGTTACTTTTGGAAGACTTTTGGGCTAAACTTGGCACAAAATTGTTGTTTTCTACTACTTGTCATCCTCAAAAGGATGGAAAAACTGAAGTTGTCAATAGAACTTTGGGAACACTTTTGCGTGCTATTCTTATAAAGAACTTGGATTGACATTTCTATGGACTTTACTTTGGAGTTGCCTAGGACTAAGAAGGGGAGGGATTCTATTTTTGTTGTTGTGGATAGATTCTCTAAGATGGCAAATTATATAGCTTGTCATAAACCCGATGATGCTTCAAACATTGCGGATTTGTTCTTTAGAGAAGTCGCTAGGTTGCATGGCATGCCTAGGACTATTGTTTCTGGTCGCGATGTTAAATTCTTGAGATACTTTTGGAAGACTTTATGGGCTAAACTAGGCACAAAATTGTTGTTTTCTACTACTTGTCATCCTCAAACGGATGGACAAACTGAAGTTGTCAATAGAACTTTGGGAACACTTTTGCGTGCTATTCTTAAGAAGAACTTGGATTAATATTTCTATGGACTTTATTTTGGGGTTGCCTAGGACTAAGAAGGGGAGGGATTCTATTTTTGTTGTTGTGGATAGATTCTCTAAGATGGCACATTTTATAGCTTGTCATAAAACCGATGATGCTTCAAACATTGCGGATTTGTTCTTTAGAGAAGTCGTTAGGTTGCATGGCATGCCTAGGACTATTGTTTCTGGTCGCGATGTTAAATTCTCAAGTTACTTTTGGAAGACTTTATGGGCTAAACTTGGCACAAAATTGTTGTTTTCTACTACTTGTCATCCTCAAACGGATGGACAAACTGAAGTTGTCAATAGAACTTTGGGAACACTTTCGCGTGCTCTTCTTAAATAGAACTTGGATTAATATTTCTATGGACTTTATTTTGGGATTGCCTAGGACTAAGAAGGGGAGGTATTCTATTTTTGTTGTTGTGGATAGATTCTCTAAGATGGCACATTTTATAGCTTGTCATAAAACCGATGATGCTTCAAACATTGCGGATTTGTTCTTTAGAGAAGTCGTTAGGTTGTATGGCATGCCTAGGACTATTGTTTCTGGTCGCGATGTTAAATTCTTGAGTTACTTTTGGAGGACTTTATGGGCTAAACTTGGCACAAAATTGTTGTTTTCTACTACTTGTCATCCTCAAACGGATGGACAAACTGAAGTTGTTAATAGAACTTTGGGATTACTTTTACGTGCTATTCTTAAGAAGAACTTGGATTTACATTTCTATGGACTTTATTTTGGGGTTGCCTAAGACTAAGAAGGGGAGGGATTCTATTTTTTTTGTTGTGGATAGATTCTCTAAGATGACACATTTTATAGCTTGTCATAAAACCGACGATGCTTCAAACATTGCGGATTTGTTCTTTAGAGAAGTCGTTAGGTTGCATGGCATGCCTAGGACTATTGTTTCTGGTCGCGATGTTAAATTCTTGAGTTACTTTTGGAAGACTTTTGGGCTAAACTTGGCACAAAATTGTTGTTTTCTACTACTTGTCATCCTCAAAAGGATGGACAAACTGAAGTTGTCAATAGAACTTTGGGAATACTTTTGCGTACTATTCTTATAAAGAACTTGGATTGACATTTCTGTGGACTTTATTTTGGATTTGTCTAGGACTAAGAAGGGGAGGGATTCTATTTTTTTTGTTGTGGATAGATTCTCTAAGATGACACATTTTATAGCTTGTCATAAAACCGACGATGCTTCAAACATTGCGGATTTGTTCTTTAGAGAAGTCGTTAGGTTGCATGGCATGCCTAGGACTATTGTTTCTGGTCGCGATGTTAAATTCTTGAGTTACTTTTGGAAGACTTTTGGGCTAAACTTGGCACAAAATTGTTGTTTTCTACTACTTGTCATCCTCAAAAGGATGGACAAACTGAAGTTGTCAATAGAACTTTGGGAATACTTTTGCGTACTATTCTTATAAAGAACTTGGATTGACATTTCTGTGGACTTTATTTTGGATTTGTCTAGGACTAAGAAGGGGAGGGATTCTATTTTTGTTGTTGAGGATAGATTCTCTAAGATGGAAAATTATATAGCTTGTCATAAACCCGATGATGCTTCGAACATGGTGGATTTGTTCTTTAGAGAAGTCGCTAGGTTGCTTGGCATGCCTAGGACTATTTTTTTCTGGTCGCGATGTTAAATTCTTGAGTTACTTTTGGAAGACTTTATGGGCTAAACTAGGCACAAAATTGTTGTTTTCTACTACTTGTCATCCTCAAACGGATGGACAAACTGAAGTTGTCAATAGAACTTTGGGAACACTTTCGCGTGCTATTCTTAAATAGAACTTGGATTAATATTTCTGTGGACTTTATTTTGGGGTTGCCTAGGACTAAGAAGGGGAGGGATTCTATTTTTGTTGTTGTGGATAGATTCTCTAAGATGGCAAATTTTATAGCTTGTCATAAAACCGATGATGCTTCAAACATTGTGGATTTGTTCTTTAGAGAAGTCGTTAGGTTGCATGGCATGCCTAGGACAATTGTTTCTAGTCGCGATGTTAAATTCTTGAGTTACTTTTGGAAGACTTTACGGGCTAAACTTGGCACAAAATTGTTGTTTTCTACTACTTGTCATCCTCAAACGGATGGACAAACTGAAGTTGTCAATAGAACTTTGGGAACACTTTTGCATGCTATTCTTAAATAGAACTTGGATTGACATTTCTAAGGACTTTATTTTGGGGTTGCCTAGGACTAAGAAGGGGAGGGCTTCTATTTTTTTTGTTGTGGATAGATTCTCTAAGATGACACATTTTATAGCTTGTCATAAAACCGATGATGCTTCAAACATCGCGGATTTGTTATTTAGAGAAGTCGCTAGGTTGCATGGCAGGCCTAGGACTATTGTTTCCGGTCGCGATGTTAAATTCTTGAGTTACATTTGGAAGACTTTATGGGCTAAACTTGAAACAAAATTGTTGTTTTCTACTACTTGTCATCCTCAAACGGATGGACAAACTGAAGTTGTTAATAGAACTTTGGGAACACTTTTGCGTGCTATTCTTAAAAAGAACTTGGATTGACATTTCTAAGGACTTTATTTTGGGGTTGCCTAGGACTAAGAAGGGGAGGGATTCTATTTTTGTTGTTGTGGATAGATTCTCTAAGATGGCAAATTATATAGATTGTCATAAACCCGATGATGCTTCAAACATTGCGGATTTGTTCTTTAGAGAAGTCGCTAGGTTGCATGGCATGCCTAAAACTATTGTTTCTGGTCGCGATGTTAAATTCTTGAGTTACTTTTGGAAGACTTTATGGGCTAAACTAGGCACAAAATTGTTGTTTTCTACTACTTGTCATCCTCAAACGGATGGACAAACTGAAGTTGTCAAAAGAACTTTGGGAACACTTTTGCGTGCTATTTTAAGAAGAACTTGGATTTACATTTCTATGGACTTTATTTTGGGGTTGCCTAGGACTAAGAAGGGGAGGGATTCTATTTTTGTTGTTGTGGATAGATTCTCTAAGATGACACATTTTATAGCTTGTCATAAAACCGATGATGCTTCAAACATTGCGGATTTGTTATTTAGAGAAGTCGTTAGGTTGCATGGCATGCCTAGGACTATTGTTTCTGGTCGTGATGTTAAATTCTTGAGTAACTTTTGGAATACTTTATGGGCTAAACTTGGCACAAAATTGTTGTTTTCTACTACTTGTCATCCTCAAACGGATGGACAAACTGAAGTTGTCAATAGAACTTTGGGAACACTTTTGCGTGCTATTCTTAAGAAGAACTTGGATTTACATTTCTATGGACTTTATTTTGGGGTTGCCTAGGACTAAGAAGGGGAGGGATTCTATTTTTGTTGTTGTGGATAGATTCTCTAAGATGGCACATTTTATAGCTTGTCATAAAACCGATGATGCTTCAAACATTGCGGATTTGTTCTTTAGAGAAGTCGTTAGGTTGCATGGCATGCCTAGGACTATTGTTTCTGGTCGCGATGTTAAATTCTTGAGTTACTTTTGGAAGACTTTATGGGCTAAACTTGGCACAAAATTGTTGTTTTCTACTACTTGTCATCCTCAAACGGATAGACAAACTGAAGTTGTCAATAGAACTTTGGGAATACTTTTGCGTGCTATTCTTAAATAGAACTTGGATTGACATTTCTATGGACTTTATTTTGGGGTTGCCTAGGACTAAGAAGGGGAGGGATTCTATTTTTGTTGTTGTGGATAGATTGTAATGCTTGAGATTCTTGTAGATAGTTGAATACGAAACGCAAGAACAGACGGGGCGAAATGATGCGATAAAATATGAAATGTTAGCCGTGCAAGACCGCTCCCGTGGTCTGGCAAGCACCGCACCCGCGGTGCAATGGGTAGAAAGTTAGTAAAATTCCCGTAGCCACACCGCACCTGCGGTAGAATGAGACTGAAAGGGATCGATTTAGGTGACCGAAATGCACAACGGAAGCTCAAAATATTTCGATTTTTACATGAAAAATTCGGCCACCTTGTGTACTAGTGTAGCATATACAAAAATCTCAACTTTCAAGCATAGGGTGTTGAGAAATTACCTATCAATCACAAAGATTGATTTTATGGCTCCAACTAAGGTGTAAACACCTTAGCTCTTGAAAGGAATGGCAATCTACAAGCTTCCTCCTCCTTGAATCTTTCCTTCAAATTAGGCCCACCACCAACTAGGTAGATCCCCTTTTATTTTGCACTAGAAAAATAAAAGGATTTATCTTTGAGAAGTGTGATGTTCCTCAACAAATTGAAGAACAAAAATGAAGAAAATATGGAGGAGAGAACAATGGGAAGTTTCGGCCATCTCACTTGGAGGGAGAGAGGAGAATGAATTAATTTTTTATGTCTTGGTGTTGCAAAAAGCAAAAGTGAAAAAGTTGCATGCCATGCAATTTTTTATTCAAAAGTATTCTCCAACTCTCCACCTCCCAAGCATGCAATGTAAGTGGGCTTGTAACATTTACAAAGCCCATGGACTTTATTTAAATGTCTCAAACCCATTTGAGACCATTTACTAATTACTTGATTTTACTCAAGCCCACTAGTTTAATAATTATTTTATTATTGGGCTCTACAAGACCCAATATGATTTAATTAATCCAACACTTGAATTAATTTAATTATTTGGACTCTACTAGGCCCACTAGTGTTAAATTAATTCAACACTTGAATTAATTTAATTTAGTCCATAATAATGTTTATTAAAATCTCAATTTTCAAATACATTATTCACTTGGCCAAATTTTAATTTAGGAACACTTCCATAAATTAAAATTTACATTTCTCTCATAGAAGTCATACTTCCATTTTTCTTTACACTTATAAACTCATTTATAAGTCGTTCAACACATTGAACTATTTTCTCCTTTATAGAAGTCATACTTCTAATTTTCTTTACGCTTATAAACTCCTTTATAAGCCGTTCAACACATTGAACTATTTTTACTTCTCAACGGGATCTAGAAAGCTAGTACTTGTGTGGCCCTCAATGGTTCATTGATACAACTAGCCGTGGGTTCACATCTCTATGTGATTCAGACTAAACATGTCCTTATATGAGCATACCCCAATTGCTCCATTCTTATTTATCAACACCTTGATAATAAGAACGTCAGAACTCAAGTCTGATAGTACCCAACCAATCATGTTAAACGCCTAGCAGCATCGCTTACATGATTCCCTAGGTATCAGATGATAGTGCCTGCAAGAACCATTCTATTATGGTTAGCGTACAGTACGGTCCCTTCAACTCATATATCCCGATCGATTCGACAACCATTGGTTTATCGAGAGTTGTCAATGAATCGATACTATGTGTCATGTCGTAGTTGCATCGATGGTGTAATCTATGAAACCCTTTCATAATTACCACCATACTCTGGCCAGAGATTTCGACCTACATACACATGATAACACATAGGATATCCATACCCGAAGGTAAGCGGTGAATCCCCGACTACAATGCATCGACTCCTATGTGTTTCGACAGAACACCCAACCTTGCCACCTAATGACCCCATGAGAGTCGGTAAACAAGTCAAAGTGTAATTCCACCACATAGAGTCTCAATGTTGTCCCGGGTCATAAGGACTAATTCTGTACAACCATAAACTAGGACATTTCCACTCGATAAGTGAGAACCACTTGGAAAGTCCTTTTATGGAGGGTTGTTCAGTGCACTCTACAAGGAGCACCTATCTGCATGTTCGGACATCACAATGTCCCCTACCAATGAAACATGGTACTCACATCGCAGATACTAGTCTCTAACTCTAGCGGCCTATATCCTTCTTAGTGGCGGCTGAATCGACTAGGAACCGTTTAGAATATACAGTATTACAAATATGAGTTTCATGATACTCATCATATGAGCATCTCATATTCTTTCTACTATTTGTATATTCAAGGGCTTTATCTATGCAACTAGCATGGGTATACAGATAAAGATGTGCCAAAGTAATAATTTCAAATATTATTAAAATAAAGATTGCTTATACATAGAGTTTCATTGTGAACACTCGACCAACACTTGGCTCGACGGGCACCTACTCTAACAGAGACCGCACCCGCGGTGCTGAGACCGCACCCGCGGTGTTTACTTGACCGCACCCGCGGTCGACTGTAATGTCCGAGAATTTAATTACCGTAATCTGAAATGAATTGAGTATGATTACCGTAATTGATAATTAATCTGGAATGATTATTGAAGTAATAGAGATAATTATAGACGGAACGGATCGGACCAGAACACATAAGAAAGGTGTAAATTATGTGTGCAAATTTATGTGTTGGCGCACATGCGCGATCAAGAGTGGCGCACATGCTCGAGAATCACAGTAAGGTTGGCGCACATGCGCGAAGACATGCGCGCATATGCGCGACACCTCCAGAAGCCTTGGCGCATATGCGCGAGAAGCGTGGCGCATATGCGCGGGTACTGTTTGCCGAGACCAGTAGGTCTCGCGCATATGCGCGGGTTATGTCGCGCATATGCGCGAGAGGTTTTGTGGCACATCTTGAGAAAGACACGTATCCATTATGCATGCAATATATATATACGTGTGTAACCCTCGATTCTCCTCCATTCTTTCAACCTGAAAGTCGAGAGTTTAGGGGAGAGATTTTATATTCTTGAGGTTAGAATTCAATTTACAAAGAAACCGTTTATCCAAATTGAAATCCGACTTCGGTACTGTGTTCCTATCAACGCAGGCTACAATTGGACGTAAGTTTTGTTACGTTTAAACAAGATTTGAGTATATGATATTGTCAGAATTGCATGTGTTTCAGATATGATGTTTCTGCTACAGTAGACATTATAGGATTGAAGTCAGATTTCAGAATAGACTATTTTTATGATTGATTTGAATGGTGATAGATATTGATTGAGATTTTGATATCAGAATTGTGTATTACTGATTTTGAATATACCGATATTCAGATTATGAGTTCTAGTATTATATATATGTGATGTTCAGATTGACGGGGTATTCAGATTCAGTATTGATTTAGATTGATCAGATTCAGTATCGATTTAGATTGATCAGACTCCGTAATTATTCAGATTGTATTGTTATGTGTCAATGACATGAGTTAGATTGTATCTTGTTCAGATATTGATCAGATTGTATACTGATTTGTGTAGTGATCAGAACAGATTGTGTATTCAGTTATTCACTGATGCAGCGTATTCGATATTGTCTTTTCAGATTGAGATGGACAGAGTTGAATACAGATCATCGTCTTCCACAGACGGGGACGACAAAGGTATAATTCATGTGATATTCGGGAAGAAACAACTCAATCGAGATCATCCTTGAGTTGCTCAATAAATCACATACTATATTCTTGTTTATGTTTTATTTAATTATGCTTTGTTTATAGATCATGTTGCATTGCATTAAGATGATTATGCTTGTTTACAGATTGTGTATTCATGCATTAAGATAGGAAAGTCTGCGAGATCATCCAGACTTCTAGACGTTTGGCGATATCACAGCTTAGGGGAAGATCACCTCCCTTATTGTAGATGCGGATACAGATCAGGCCGAAGTCTAGGAATAAGACGTACCGTCACCCCGATTGGAGAGTAGGTGATAGATCGTCTTATTCACCCCGGGATCCCTAGAGTTATAGATCGAGTCAAGTCTAGACATGATTTGATTAGGACTTCATGCTTATATGGATGTGGCTCCTAGATCATGGGACCCATCGTTATTGCTTTCAGTTGTGCTAGCATGTTTTTATGATTTAGATCGTTTATATGCATGTTTATCTGATTTGAGTTACATGCTTATTTGATTTATTTCATCGATTATGAAATATACACCGGATCGCATGTTTATGAATTAGTTTGTTTATATACATGCTTACCATGTTTTATACTGGGATTATTCTCATCGGAGTTATCCGGCTGTTGTCTTGTTTTGTATGTGTGCATGACAACAGGTGGGGCTGGATCAGGGTCGAGATGACGATAAGAGAAGACGAGTTAGCGTGGTGATTCCGGACTTGTAGCAGACTTGGGTTATTACTTGAATTTAGTAATTGAACCTTAGACTTAGGTTGTACAGTATTGTATTTTTTTTACTGAACTATAGTTTTTATACAGATATGTATATTATATAGATGCCATTACCTTCCGCACTTTCTTTTAAAAAGAAAAATTTTTAGACCCTGTTTTATCAGAACTGATAATTAAATCCCAAAGATGATTAATAAGAAGATGATTAGCGTCCGGGTCGGCACAACAGGTGGTATCAGAGCAATAGATCCTTTAGATTGAGATAGTCAGAATTGAAAGATTCTTCAGACTTAGATAGCTGAGAATGAGCGGGGTAGATTGAATTTTCTTCCTTGCATGTGATTGCTAGCATGGGATTTACGTCAACGTTGATTTGCATGATGTGTGCTAGCATGATTTACTATTTTCCCTATTACATGTTGTTTGTATCTGAGTTGATTGCAGCATGTACTTACTAAGCCTGGATCAGAACCGAGTCTGAATCAGAGGTATATGATCAGAGGAGGGCTGAGACAGATTATACAGATTGTATATTGATTTGTTTGATATTCAGATATACCGCCTCGGAGATTTCCAGAAAGGGGTAGTACTTCGTCTGAACAGCTAGATGCCTCAGAAACTCAGCTAGAAGAAAAGATGAAAGAATTTGAGTTATTACAGCCGCCGATTCTGAATGGTACCGAGACATCTGAAGACTGTCAGAACTGGTTTGATGATATAGAAATCTTGTTTGATTTACTTGATTGTACAGATGAACAGATGGTTAAAATGGTACCTTACCAGTTACGAGAAGCCGCCAGGAGTTGGTGGATTACCAGTACAAGAATGTGGGCACAGAGAGGTACAGTGATTTCGTGGGAGATATTCAGAACGGAATTTTATCGACGATTTTTCTCAGTCTCGTACCGAGAGGACAAGAAATTAGAGTTTGAGAATTTGAGCCAAGGGCAGTTAAATATTGACGAATATATTGCTAAATTCTCGACTCTACTGCATTTTGCTCCTCATTTAGCTGGAAATGATGAAGCTATAGTAAATCAATTCATCAGAGGGTTAAATTCAGAGGTAGTTGCATTTATGAATTTACAACGACCTTATCATTTCGCTGATATCTTGAGTAGAGCAAAGAGAGCGGAGGCGAGTCTGATTAGACAATTGACAAGGTTGTGTGTGAAGCCACCTCAGACCCAGCAATCCCCTCTTCGATATGAGCGTGGCAGTACGAGTGGAAAACAAGAGTTGCTGAAAACTCGTAAGAAGCCATTCAAGAAGTTGGGAAGTGGCTCTTCTAGCTCAAGTGGTTCGAGTCCAAGCCATACTGATGTCTATTGTAGGACTTGCGGAGGGAGACATTCCTCAGAGCAATGCCAAGGAGTGCTTGGTAGATGCAATATCTGTAAACAGCTGGGGCATTTTGCTAAAGTTTGTCCCCAGAAATGGTCCCGAAGATCGTAGGGAACAGCGTTTAATTGAGAAACAGAACCAGAATCCACAACAGGTACTATTCTTTATGATTTTATTGCATATGTATTGATATATACGAATGCATTTGTTAAAGAATATCTTTGACTGAGTTGTATGGAGATATGTTGTATCTGTTGGGTCTAGTGGTACTGTAGTATTGATTTCCTAGCTTGTTGAGGAACTGTTGATATCAGAGATTTCTGTGACATTATATACTACAGTAAGATAAGAATGAGATCGAGTTAGATTATGATGTACTTGTGTTTTCTGATTGGAACGCATTATTGATATTTATATGCTCCACAAGTACAGACATATTGTAGAATTTTTCTAAAAATGGTAAGAGTACGACCAGAAAGGAATGATCAGTGGAAATACCACGATAAGGATTCTAGATTTAGAATTCCTTTGATATCTGTATTGTATATGACTCGATTAGTACAGAAAGGAGCAGATTGTGTAATGCCCGAGAATTTAATTACCGTAATTGGAATGATTTAGATATGATTACTTTAAATGGAGATTAATCTGAAATGATTTATAGAATTAATCGAGATGATTATAGACGGAACGGATCGGACTAGGACACATGATAAAGGTGTGAAATGTGTGTACAAGGACAGTAGCATCGGCGCATATGCGCGACGATAAGCGCGCACATGCGCGAGCCGTCCGAAGAGTTGGCGCACCTGCGCGAAGCGAGCACGCGCACCTGCGCGTATGGTCCAGTAGGTTGGGCGCATATGCGCGGAGGTGTGTCGCGCATATGCGCTAGCCAATGAATGCCGAGCAGAAAGTCTCGCGCACATGCGCGACTTCATTGCGCGCACATGCGCGGGACATCCAGGGGCTTTGGCGCATATGCGCGGGCGAGTGGGCGCATATGCGCGAGAGGCAGTAGCAGCCGGGCAGAACTGCCGGCGCATATGCGCGGCTTTATGCGCGCATATGCGCGCGGCATGCAATTGGTCGAATTGCCACTTGTCTCTTGGAATGCGTGAGATGTATATATATATATATATCAGCATGCGTAATTTTCAGAAAAAGGGGGAAAGAAATCGAGGGTTTAGGGAAAAGCTTTGTTCTTTTCTTTAGAAATTGATTTACGAGTAAACCGTCTACCTGAATTGAAATCCGACTTCGGTACTGTGTTACTATCAACGCAGGCTACGCACGGACGTAAGTTTTATTACGTTTAGACAAGATTTGATTTTATGATGTTGTTAGAATTGAATATGATTCAGATATGGTGTTTCTGCTACTGTAGACATCGTATAATTGAAGTCAGATTGAAGAACAGATTGTTTATGTATTTGTTATGATTTTCAGAGTTGATTTGATTGAGATTTTATATCAGATTCGTATTGTTATTGAGATTATCATTGGTATCAGTATTGATTTCGAAGTCTGGTATTATATTTTTGATGTTTAGACTGACGGGGTTATCGAGACAGTATTGTTATGCCGTCGAAACATCAGTTGGTACAGATTGATCAAATTCAGTATTGGTTTCTGTTATCTTGTGATATGGTTGATATGAATCAGATTGTAGTGTATTCAGATATTGACCAGATAGATTTTGAATTGGATTATACATTGATACAGTGTATTGGTTATTGTCATTTCAGATCAGATATGGACAAATTCGACTTCGAGACTTCGTCTTCATCAGACGGGGACGACAAAGGTATAATTCATGTGATATTCGGGAAGCATAACTCAAATTAGACTAATTTGAGTTTCCCAATAAAATCACATACTAGATTATTGTTTATATTGTTACCTGATTATGCTTTGATTATAGAATTGTATTGAAGCATGTAAAATAATTGTGATATTCAGTTATGAATATGATTATGCTTTGTTTACAGATTGTTATTCATTGCAGTTAAGATAGGAAAGTCTTGACAGTCATTGTCAGACTTCTAGACGTTCGGTGTATCGTACATAGGAGCAGACATTGTCCTATTGTAGCACCACGATACAGCCATGGCCGAAGTCTAGGAATAAGACGTACAGTTACCACGATCGGTTGAGTAGGTAACAGCCATTGATGTCTTATTCATTACGGGATCCCTAGAGTTATAGATCGAGTCAAGTCTAGACATGATTTGATTAGGACTGCATGCTCATATGGATGTGGCTCCTAGATCATGGGACCCATCGTTATTGCTTCCAGTTGTGCTAGCATGTCTTTATGATTTAGATTGGTTATATGCATGTTTAGCTGATTTGAAGTGCATGTTTATTGTGATTAGATTTCATAGCTTATGAAATCTAATGTTTTGATTTTATTCGTGACAGCATGTTTCATGAATTATTTTATGTATATACATGTTTACCATGTTTTATACTGGGATTTATTTCTCACCGGAGTTATCCGGCTGTTGTCTTGTTTTGTATGTGTGCATGACAACAGGTGGGGCTGGATCAGGGTCAAGATGATGATGAGAGAAGACGAGTGTAGCGTGGTGATTCCGGACTTACAGTAGACTTGGTTTTATTACTGGACTTTAGTAGTTGAACCTTAGATTAGCTTGTTGTACTTTAATACTGAAATGTATTTTATACAGACATGTATAGTATTTAGATTCCATTACCTTCCGCAGTTATATCTTAAAACGAAAAATTTTTAGACCCTGTTTTATCTTAATTGATAATTAAATCCCAAAGATGATTAGCGTCCGGGTCACCACAGATTGCATCCTTATATATTCAGTAGATCCACTGAAATCGAGTTTAGTATCGACAGATTGGTCAATATTAAACAAGTTGGCTAATGTTTGCCTAGACCAGATTTCAGGATTGTGTTATATCAGAAAGATAGAGTTCAGAATTGAATTGAGATCAGGCATTGTTTGTATAGTAGATTTAGTACAAAATGGTATTGACTATACAGAATGATACAAAATGAATTGAAGGAATATTTGAAAGATCATACTAAATATTCTGAGAATTATGATTCTTGTATACAGAAATTGTTCAGATATGTATTTTGTTTGAAACAGATTGTATTCAGAATATGTGATATCTGTAGTTTGTATACCGATTTTTTTGCACAGTTGAGACAGAAATCAGTGACTGTAACCGACACAGGTAACAGATATATCAGAATTAGCAGAAATGTCAGAAAGTCAGAATCGCTGAGTTTTACAGATTTTCTTATTCTCTGATCTCCTTATTATGTTATATCTGCTTGCGTATTGTGCTTGCTCTAAATCAGTAATTGAGACATCTGATATTGGTTGAGAGCATATTCTATTTGCAGATGAGATATGGCAGATGATTTAGGCACTGGGAAGATTGATCAGTAGTCAGAATCATCAGGGTTGCCGCAATCTTTGTTTTATGAGTACTAGATCTGTATCGTTTCTTTCTATTCTGAATCTGATGTAATATTCCTGTCATTGTGAATCAGTGTTTGATACAGATTAGTGTAAACAGTCAGACATGTGATCAGAATGTTCAGAATTTGTTTGTAATAATCAGAACAGAGCATCAGTCAGAATAACAGATATTTGATTTTGTGTTATATGGGACTGATTATGTTATGATATCAGAATGTTTCAGAATTGGTTACAGATTTTGATATTGATAGTCAGAGCCGAATACCAGGTAGGTATTTCTTCTTTATTTTATGTTATTAAATGAATTGTTTATACAGGATGGTTCGAATCTGAATTCACAGATAACGTCAGAACCGAACAGTTATGGATTCAGTTTTCATTCAGATAGTTATGAATGTGCGTTATTCGAACAGATAGTGGTGATATAGACAGATCAGATCAATTGTCACAGAATTTGTACAGAAATGTTGGCAGAAATTGTACTGACAAGTCTGAATTGCTAACAGAAGAAAACAAAAAGATAGAAATCAGAAGATTATTACAGATTTTGTATAGTTCTGAATAGAAATGGGAGTACATTTCTATGGCTTTCGTAATGAAATTACCGCCATTTTCTTTAGATTATGATATGATATGATTATGATTGACAGATTACTCAATCTATATCTATCAGTTGGTACCAGATTACGTACAAACAGAACCAGATGGCATAGATCAATGTCAAAGAAATAGTCAGATTGACGAGAATGTAAGAATTAGATGATATCAGATTGTGATTTTGATGGAGTTGTACTTGTGATAGAGTATTGTTAGAGTAGGTGCCCGTCGAGCCAAGTGTTGGCCGAGTGTTCACAATGAAACTCTATGTATAAGCAATCTTTATTTTAATAATATTTGAAATTATTATTTTGGCAAATCTTTATCTGTATACCCATGCTAGTTGCATAGATAAAGCCCTTGAATATACAAATAGTAGAAAGAATATGAGATGCTCATATGATGAGTATCATGAAACTCATATTTGGAATACTGTATATTCTAAACCATTCCTAGTCGATTCAGCCGCCACTAAGGAGGATATAGGCCGCTCGAGTTAGAGACTAGTATCTGCGATGTGAGTACCATGTTTCATTGGTAGGGGACATTGTGATGTCCGAGCATGCAGATAGGTGCTCCTAGTAGAGTGCACTGAACAACCCTCCATTAAAGGACTTTCCAAGTGGTTCTTACTTATCGAGTGGAAACGTCCATGTTTATGGTTGAACACCATTAGTCCTTATGACCCGGGACAACATTGAGACTCTATGTGCTAGAATTACACTTTGACTTGTTTACCGACTCTCATGGGGTCATCAGATGGCAAGGTTGGGTGTTCTGTCGAAACACATAGGAGTCGATGCATTGTAGTCGGGGATTCACCGCTTACCTTCGGGTATGGATATCCTATGTGTTATCATGTGTATGTAGGTTGAAATCTCTGATCAGAGTATGGTGGTAATTATGAAAGGGGTTTCATAGATTACACCATTGATGCAACTACGACATGACACACAGTATCGATTCATTGACAACTCTCGATAAACCAATGGTTGTCGAATCGGTCGGGATATATGAGTTGAAGGGACCGTACTGTACGCTAACCATAATAGAATGGTTCTTGCAGGCACTATCATTTGATACCTAGGGAATCATATAAGCGATGCTGCTAGGCGTTTAACATGATTGGTTGGGTACTATCAGACTTGAGTTCTGACGTTCTTATTATCAAGGAGTTGATAAGTAAGAATGGAGCAATTGGGGTATGCTCATATAAGGACATGTTTAGTCCGAATCACATGGAAATGTGAACCCACGGCTAGTTGTATCAATGAACCATTGAGGGCCACACAAGTACTAGCTTTCTAGATCCCGTTGAGAAGTAAAATAGTTCAATGTGTTGAACGGCTTATAAAGGAGTTTATAAACGTAAGGAAAATTAGAAGTATGACTTCTATAAAGGAGAAAATAGTTCAATGTGTTGAACTACTTATAAATGAGTTTATAAGTGTAAAGAAAAATAGAAGTATGACTTCTATGAGAGAAATGTAAATTTTAATTTATGGAAGTGTTCCTAAATTAAAATTTGGCCAAGTGAATAATGTATTTGAAAATTGTGATTTTCATAAACATTATTATGGACTAAATTAAATTAATTCAAGTGTTGAATTAATTAAACACTAGTGGACCTAGTAGAGTCCAAATAATTAAATTAATTCAAAGGTTGAATTAATTAAATTATATTGAGTCTTGTAGAGCTCAATTTAAATTAATTATTTAACTAGTGGGACTTGGGTAAATTCAAGTAATGTTTAATTAGTCTCAAATATGTTTGAGATAATTAAATTTAGTCCATGGTTTTTATTTTGATAAAAACCATATAATATACATGCTAGGGAGGTGAAGAGGTGGAGATTACTTTTGAATAAAAAATTGCATGGCATGCAACTTTTTCAGTTTTGCTTTTTGCAACACAAAGACATGAAATTAACTCATTCTCCCTCTCCCTCCAAGCATGATGGCCAAAAACATCAAGCTATTCTCTCCTCCATTTTTTTTCTCTTTTGTTCTTCAATTGTTGGAGATAAAAAACACTTCTCTTTGAAAAATCCTCATATTTTCTAGTGCAAAATATGAGGGGATCTACCTAGTTGGTGGTGGGCTTAATAGTTGAGCAAGGAGTGCTCATTGGAAAGCTTGAAGATAGTTTCTACCTTTCAAGAGCTTTGTTGTTTGACAACAAAGTTGGAGCCATAATCAATCTCTTGAGATTGATAGGTATATTTCTTTAAAACACCCTATGTATGACATTTTTGTGTTTTATTGTATTTGTTGCACAATTTCTTGGGGTGGCCAAAATTTCTATGTAAAAATTAAAAATTTTGACTTCCGTTGCGCTTCCGGTCACCGTAACCGATCCCCTTTCAAGTGGTATCCGAGCTATGGTTACGATTTTGTGTAGCAAATACAAGATATTATATTGAGATTGATTTCAAACCGCATGAGAATGAAATTTGCAAGAAAAATCAAGGCATTACAATGGGGATTTTGGGCAGCATGTTGCTGCCCGTGTCGGGCGGCTCGGGCTGCCCGTTTCGGGCAGCTAGGGCAGCCCGAGGGGCTGCCCGAACAGGCCCATCAATTTAATAAAAAAAATTTTTTTGTAAGTTGGCCGGAATCCGGCGACGGAGCTCCGGCGACGGCGATGACGGCTAGGGTTTTCAAAAGGTGTTTTGAAATATCAAAGTGTCATGAGCCTTGAGTTGTTGGGCCATTGGATGGCTAACATGTTTGTGAATTTTAAATGGGCTAAAAATGTTTTTGGTGAAAAATAAGTTTTTGGGCCCTTAAGTTTAAAATTACAAAAGTTGCAAATTTTTCCTCATAAAATAAATAATTGAAGTTGGACTTTAATTATTTATAGTAAATTGTGATTTATAAGAAATTCGGTTATAAATAAATTAATTGGAAAGTAGACAAAGGTGTTTGTATACTTTGTTAATTTAGTTTATAATCGTGGCGGTTAGTGATTGGATCAAGATATATAATAGTGGATCAATTAATTATTGTGATAATTAATTGATGGTGTATGATATGTGATATTATGCATGAAGGATGATCAAAAGCCCAAGCCCAATTTGCTAGGTGTATGCTAGGATATTTTGTGTTGAATGATTGTAATAATTATCAATTTATAAAGTGGGCTTGGTTTATGGCCCGTTCCCACCCCATGAGATGTATCCCTATTTGCCATGGATATTTATTTGTAAATATTAGTATAGTGGATGATCAAGATTGGAAGATGGTGGCCATGATGATTATGAAGATCGAAGACATGTAAATATTGGAAGCTTATGTAATAGTTGCATAACACGGTCCGTTAGTATTGGGGCGATTGATCATCCTTGTTTTGTTTACTGTTTATAATATATGCATGATATGTTATAAATAATGAGTATGTGCGTTATTATTATGATAATAACAAAGTTGCATGAATCCGGCAAACATACGATCAAACATGGCGAGCTTTTAAAATAAAATTAATGATGAGACCTTTCAAAATTAAAACCCTCATTTTGAATAAGATTCAAAATTAATATCAAGCCCGAAAAGGGGAATTATAAATTTGTTTATAATTTCCTTGTCTTCCATCGACAATGGGTGCATGATGAACGCTACCCGTACTCGGGGCTCGGCTCATATTATTGGGGGGGCCCTGGGTGCCGGAAAGGTGTGACATCCATTGACATGGTGATGTGAACTACGTGGAACTCCCATGATTTCGGCTCATATTATTGAGGGAACTCATGGCGACCGTCCATTAAGGTTCAACATCGATGGGTAAGGCTTGACACGTGAAGATGAACGACGTCATATTATTGGGTCCTAATCAAACGTGAGACAAAAGTTTACGTAGAGGGTTGCATTGTGATGCAATTGGAAACTACCTTTTAGGAATTGTGATTGGCTGATATTATTCGGGATCATAATTCGCTAATTGGACCTTACGTACCTACTGAGGAAAGGAGTTTCCCGCTTTCACTAGAGGGTAGTGAAAGATGTCAAAACAGTGGGAGCAAATATTTATGAAGTAAAAGTCCAAACTTCATATCTTACTAAATATTTTAAAATAGTCATCAACATTTATCTGTTTTTACTTTTCAGTACAAATTGACGATGTCATCGATTCGCAATCCAATATCCGTAATACTCGACAAAAACATATTAATTGGACCTAATTACCTCACTTGGCTAAGAAACCTAAAAATCGTCTTGAATTCGGAAAGTGTAGCATATACACTGACTGAGTCGCCCCCTGTTGAGGCTCCGACTGACTGCAATCCTGAGGAATTGCAGGCTTACAAGGAATGGTGTGACCATGACTTGATAGCCAGGTGTTATATGCTGACTTCTATGAATGATGAGCTGCAGAGGCGTTTTGAGGGTGCAAAGAATGCTGCTGACATTCATAAGCACCTCAAAGAGCTCTTTGGTGAGCAGACTCGGCCTCTTAGGCATGCTACCGTCAAGGAGCTGATCACTATGCGCATGCGAGATGGGGCCTCGGTCCATGAGCATGGCCTGAAGTTGATTGGGCTCGTGGATAAGCTCGTTGGCATGGATATGATCTTGCCTTCGGAGTTGACCACCGACGTGTTGCTGTTATCATTGCCTAGCTCATTTGATCCTTTTGTGGTGAACTTCAACATGAACAAGATGGAGCCGACCCTTGAGGAGTTGGTGAACATGGTTGTTACGTTTGAATCCACCATCAAGAAAGAGAAGTTGGTTATTTATGTGGGTTCTTCATCTGGTACGAAGATTGATCCACATGGGAAGGGAAAGAAGAGTTCTTTCCAACGTCCCAAGAAGAACGTGCCCTTGATGAGGCAATCTCCGAATCCCGTTGTGGCAGCCACACCAGTTAGGGCTGACAAGACTAGTGATGTTTGTTATCACTGCAAGAAGCCTGGACATTGGAGGCGTAATTGCAAAGAATATCTTGCCCAGAAAAGTTCTGGAAATGGTATGTTCTATATTGAAGTAAACATTTCAGTTAACTCTACTTCTTGGGTATTGGATACCAAATGTTGATCACATCTCTGTAATAAGTTACAGGTGATGGGAAGAAATAGAAAGCTTAAGGAAGGTGTGACCTTCTAGAGGATAGGCAATGGAGCAAGAGTTGCTGCCAAGACCTTAATAGATGTTTACTTATTGTTGAACAATAGTTTTAAGTTAATTTTAAAGAGATGTTTTGTTTGTACCTTTTTGGTGAAAAACATTGTTTCCATTTCTATTGTGATAAAAATGGATATTCTTGTCTATTTAGCAAAGGTGTTTGCTACATTTACAAGAATGAATGTTTAATTGGTACTTGAGAACTTGAAAACGATCTCTATAACTTAAAATGGAAAGATATTCCATTAAATGTCCATTCAAAGGCATACACCATATGAGATATGGATGGGTAAGCCTCCTAAGTATTCTTATCTTAGAATATGGGGTGCCCTGCTTATGAAGCAGGTAGTGGGGAGATAAATTGGATAGTCGATCCATTTTATGTTACTTTGTGGAATATCCAAGGAATTAAGTTGGATATTATTTCTATCATCCCCAAGAAACAAAGTTGTGGGGACCCGGACGCTGATCTATCTTATTAATCATCTTTGGGATTTAATTATCAATTAAGATAAAACAGGGTCAAAAAAATTTTCTTTTTTAAAATGTAACTGCGGAAGGTAATGGAATCTAAACAATATACATCTCTGTATAAAAACTACAGTTCAGTAGAAAAGTACAATACTGTACAACCTAAGTCTAAGGTTCAAGTACTAAATTCAAGTAATAAACCAAGTCTGCTACAAGTCCGGAATCACCACGCTAATTCGTCTTCTCTCATCGTCATCTCGACCCTGATCTAGCCCCACCTGTTGTCATGCACACATACAAAACAAGACAACAGCCGGATAACTCCGGTGAGAATAAATCCCAGTGTAAAACATGGTAAGCATGTATATAAACAAACTAGTTCATAAACCATGCGATCATGTATAAACACAATATATTTCATAATCTATGAAATAAATCAAATAAGCATGCAACTCAATTCAGATAAACATGCATATAAACAATCTAAATCATAAAACATGCTAGCACAACTGAAAGCAATAACGATGGGTCCCATGATCTAGGAGCCACATCCATATAATCATGCAGTCCTAATCAAATCATGTCTAGACTTGACTCGACTAAAACTCTAGGGACCCCGGGGTGAATAAGACGTCACTACCTACCCTCCAATCGGGGTAATGTACGTCTCATTCCTAGACTTCGGTCTGAGCTGTATCAACGGCGGCAATAAGAGTAATACCTACTCCTATGCTGAGATACACCGAAACGTCTAGCTATTTGACAATGCCTGTCAAAGACTCTCCTATCTTAGATGCAATGAATAAGAATCTGTAAACAAAGCATAATCATATTCATAACTGAATATCTCAATTATCTTACGTGCTTGAATACAATTCTATAATCAAAGCATAATCAGGTAACAATATAAACAATAATCTAGTATGTGATTTTATTGGAAAACTCAAATTAATCTAATTTGAGTTATGCTTCCCGAATATCACATGAATTATACCTTTGTCGTCCCTGTCTGACGAAGACGAAGTCTGGTATTCAACTCTGTCCATATCAAATCTGAAATGACAATATCGAATACACTGTGTCAGTGACTAACTCAATACACAATCCGTTCTGATCAATACCCAATTCAGTATACAATCTGATCAATATCTGAACAAGATACAATCTGAGTTTTATCAATAATATCACAATCAAATCGAAATCATATCTGAATCTGATCAATCTAATTCAACTGATGTTTCGACGGCATAATAATACAATCTGAATAACCCCGTCAATCTGAACGTCACATATATAATACTGGCACTCATAATCTGTGTCAACATAATTCATACTCTGAATATTAACACAATTCTGATATAGAATCTCAGTCAATATTTTTCAAAAATCATAACAATTACAGAAACGGTCTGTTCTTTAATCTGACTTCAATTCTACAATATCTACGGTAGCAGAAACACTATATCTGAATCATATTCAATTCTGACAATATCATAAATTCAAATCTTGTCTAAACGTAACAAAACTTACGTCCTTGTGTAGCTCGTGTCGAGAGGAACACAGTACTGTAGTCGGATTTAAAATCAGACAGACGGATTACACAAAATCACAATAATAGTCTTCGAAGTAACTTAAAGCTTTCTCCTTAAGCTTTTCTCGTTTCCCTCGGCTGAAATATGAAGAATTTCATGCTTAAGCATATATATATACCGCATGCACATCTGAAACGTGGCATATATCTTGGTGTTGCACGTCGCTCGCTCGAGCGGACAAAAGTTGCCGCTCGGGCGAAGAACTCTCGGCCCCTCATCCATTATTCATGCGCGCTCGGGCGAACAAAAAGTTCCGCCCGGGCGAAGGACTCTCGGCTTTCTACCAACACTCAATGGAGCTCGGGCGGACAAACATTTTCGCCCGGGCGCTATACCTTCGGCCCAAATTGTATAATTTCATATACTTGCTCAAATCTTATCTCGAACTGGCCCGCCTATAATTACATCAATTCATAATCAGTAAATCATATCAGATTACAATAATTAAATTCTCGGGCATTACATTTCTCCCCCTCTTAGATCTGAGTTCGTCCTCGAACTCACAACAATCAATTCAGATATATGAGAAGAAATGCGTACAGAGTTTAAACCAAAACTCAAATATCTGATTCCAGTCTGTGAATAAGAATTCACGAAGTATAATGTCATAATACCCCTTAAACTAGTTCTGACAACAACAATCTCATCATACTGGCTATACAACATCCGTATAAACCAATCTATAGCTTATCACATATCAGTATCATCAGCTGTTAACAAATTTGTTTACCTCAAACAAAGACATAAACAATCTTTAGCTTCAACTACCAATCGTCATCATCCGACGTTGGTTTCTTAAATCTGTCCATTCTGAACTATCTGCATCTTTCTTCGAATTATCTTCAAAAGAAATCTGTATTACTCTTCGTATACTGTCTTGTGTATACTATCTCATTATCAATCTGATAACCTGATAGGTATTGTCACATAGTGATATTAGGTCATATCAATTAGTGCTAACATCCAGCACTATATAGCTCTACCAAAATCTTCCAATATCTGGACAACACGTTCTGACTGTCTGCCAATTGTAACACAATCTAAGAAGAAACTCATGATATACTCTATCACAAGTACAAAATCAACCAGACAATCACCTTCTGATATACTCTATCTTGACATTCTGTTGATTCTGATCATTCTTCTGACATCAATCTGTGTCATCTAGTTCTGTTTGTACGTTATCTGGTACAAACTAATTGATATAGATTGAACAATCTGTCAATCATAATCATATTATATCTCAATTTGGATAAAATGACGGTACTTTCATGACGAAAGCCATAGAAATGCACTCCCATTTCTATTCATAGATATACAAAATCTGTAATGATCTTCTGATTTCTATCTTTCGGTCTATTCTGTTAGCGATTCAGACATATCAGTACAAATTCTGCCAACGTTTCGGTATAATTTCTGCCACAACTGATTTAATCTGTCTATATCAATGCTGTCTGTTCAAATATCATACATTCTCGATCAGAAGAATGAAAACTGAATCCACAACTGTGTATTTCTGACATTATCTGCGATTTCAGATTCGAACGATTCTACATAAACAATCAGTAAATAATCATAAATTAAAGAAGAAATACCTACCTGGTATTCGGCTCTGACTATCAATATCAAAATCTGTAACCAATTCTGAAACATTCTGATATCATAGCATAATCAGTCCCATATAACACAAATCAAATATCTGTTATTCTGACTGATGCTCTGTTCTGATTATTACAAACAAATTCTGAACATTCTGATCACATATCTGACTGTTTACACTAATCTGTATCAAACATACATGTAATCCACAGTAATATCAATCAGATTCAAAATACAAACAACCTATACAGATCTAGTGAGTTTAAGAAAACTCATAAACAACAATTGCTGGCAATACTGATAATTCTGACTACTGATCAATCTTCACAGTGCCCCAAATCATCTGCTATATCTCATCTGCAAATAGACTATGCTCCCAAACAATATAAGATGTCTCAAATACTGATTTAGATCAATCACAATACGCAAGTAGATATAACATAATAAGGGAATAAGAGAATAAGGAAATCTGTAAAACTCAGAAATTCTGACTTTCTGACATTTCTACTAATTCTGATATATCTGTAACCTGTGTCGTTTACAGTTGCTGATTTCTGTCTCAACTGTGCAAATAATTCGGTATACAAACTGCAGATATCACATATTCTGAATACAATCTGTTTCAATTATGATTCATACCGGCTTAATTTCTGTATACAATAATCACAGTTCTCTAAATATTCAATAAAATCTTCAAATATTCCATTTAATCAATCAGATGCTGTTAACATATCAAATATCATGGATATAACAAGCATACAATCATCAGAATATCTCTGAATCTAAGAGTTAGCAATATGTACCCTTCTATTAATCTTCAATATCATTCTGTACTGAATTCTAAAACAACATTCAGTATCAACTCTAGATTCAATTCTGAAATCTATCTTTCGGATATAAAGAAAATCTAAAATCTTATCTGACAAACATCCGTCAACTCATCTATTACTGGAAAATCTGTCACCGTTAGACTCGATTTCAGTATATCTACCAAACACATAAGGATACCATCTGTCCCTTTCTGTGATAATCGAGTCATAACAGTACAATGATCTAAGGAATTCTGGATCTAGAATCCTCATTTCTCAACTAGATCTGATCTTAATCTACCATTTCTGGAACACATTCCACAATATTTTTGTACTTGTTTAGCATTATATGTCAATAATGAAATCGAAATCATATAACACCAGTACATCATAATCAAACCCAATCTCGGGTTCATTTCACTGTAGTATATAACATGTCACAGAAATCTCTGATATCAACATATTCCTCAACAACCAAGTAATCAATACTACCGTATACACAGACCCAACAGATACAGCGTATCTCCATGCAACTCAGTCAAAGATATTCTTAACAGATGCATTAGTATATATCAATACATATGCAATAGAATCGTAAAGAATAGTACCTGTTGTGAATTCTGGATCTGTTTCTCACTTAACACTGTTCCCTAAGATCTTCGGGACCGTCTCTGGGGACAAACTTTAGCAAAATGCCCCAGCTGTTTACAGATATTGCATCTACCAAGCACTCCTTTGCATTGTTCTGAGGAATGTCTCCCTCCGCAAGTCCTACAATAGACATCGGTATGGCTTGGACTGAACCACTTGAGCTAGAGGAACCACTTCCCAACTTCTTGAATGGCTTCTTCCGAGCTTTCAGCAATTCTTGCTTTCCACTCGTACTGCCTCGATCGAATCGAAGAGGGGATTGCCTGGGTGTGGGGTGGCTTCACGCACAACCTCCCTAGCTGTCTAATCAGACTCGCCTCCGCCCTCTTTGCTTTACTCAAGACATCAGCAAAATGATAAGGTCGTTGCAAATTCATAAATGCAACTACCTCCGAATTCAGCCCTCTGATAAACTGATTCACTACAGCTTCATCATTTCCAGCTAAATGAGGAGCAAAATGCAGTAGAGTAGAGAATTTAGCAATATATTGGTCAATATTCAGCGGCCCTTGGCTCAAATTCTCAAACTCTAATTTCTTGTCCTCTCGGTAAGAAGCTGAGAAAAATCTTCGATAGAATTCAGTTCTGAATATTTCCCACGACATCACTGTACCTCTCTGTGCCCACATTCTTCTACTGGTAATCCACCAACTCCTGGCGGCTTCTCGTAACTGATAAGGCACCATTTGAACCCTCTGTTCATCTGTACAGTCAAGTAAATCGAACAAGATTTCTATAACATCAAACCAATTCTGACAATCTTCAGATGTCTCGGTACCATTCAGAACCGGCGGCTGTAATAACTCAAATTCCTTCATCTTTTCTTCTAACTGAGTTTCTAATACATCTCTCTGTTCAGACGAAGTACTGCCCTTTTCTGAAATTCTTCGAGGCGGTATATCTGAATATCAAACAGATTAGTACACCATCTATACAATCTGTCTCAGCCCTCCTCTGATCATATACCTCTGATTCAGACTCGGTTCTAATCCAGGCTTAGTAATTACATGCTGCAAACAACTCAGATAACAAGCAACATGTAATAGGGAAAGCAATAAATCATGCTAGCACACACAATGTAGTCAACATTGAAATAAATCTCATGCTAGCAATCACATGCAAGGACAAACAATTCAATCTACCCCGCTCATTCTCTGCTATCTCAGTCTGAAGAATCTATCAACTCTTACTATCTCAATCTAAAGGATCTATCGCTCTGATACCACCTGTTGTGGGACCCGGACGCTGATCTATCTTATTAATCATCTTTGGGATTTAATTATCAATTAAGATAAAACAGGGTCAAAAAAATTTTCTTTTTTTAAATGTAACTGCGGAAGGTAATGGAATCTAAACAATATACATCTCTGTTATAAAAACTACAGTTCAGTAGAAAAGTACAATACTGTACAACCTAAGTCTAAGGTTCAAGTACTAAATTCAAGTAATAAACCAAGTCTGCTACAAGTCCGGAATCACCACGCTAATTCGTCTTCTCTCATCTTCATCTCGACCCTGATCTAGCCCCACCTGTTGTCATGCACACATACAAAACAAGACAACAGCCGGATAACTCCGGTGAGAATAAATCCCAGTATAAAACATGGTAAGCATGTATATAAACAAACTAGTTCATAAACCATGCGATCATGTATAAACACAATATATTTCATAATCTATGAAATAAATCAAATAAGCATGCAACTCAATTCAGATAAACATGCATATAAACAATCTAAATCATAAAACATGCTAGCACAACTGAAAGCAATAACGATGGGTCCCATGATCTAGGAGCCACATCCATATAATCATGCAGTCCTAATCAAATCATGTCTAGACTTGACTCGACTAAAACTCTAGGGATCCCGGGGTGAATAAGACGTCACTACCTACCCTCCAATCGGGGTAATGTACGTCTCATTCCTAGACTTCGGTCTGAGCTGTATCAACGGCGGCAATAAGAGTAATACCTACTCCTATGCTGAGATACACCGAAACGTCTAGCTATTGGCAATGCCTGTCAAAGACTCTCCTATCTTAGATGCAATGAATAAGAATCTGTAAACAAAGCATAATCATATTCATAACTGAATATCTCAATTATCTTACCTGCTTGAATACAATTCTATAATCAAAGCATAATCAGGTAAAAATATAAACATAATCTAGTATGTGATTTATTGGGAACTCAAATTAATCTAATTTGAGTTATGCTTCCCGAATATCACATGAATTATACCTTTGTCGTCCCTGTCTGACGAAGACGAAGTCTGGTATTCAACTCTGTCCATATCAAATCTGAAATGACAATATCGAATACACGTGTCAGTGACTAACTCAATACACAATCCGTTCTGATCAATACCCATTCAGTATACAATCTGATCAATATCTGAACAAGATACAATCTGAGTTTTATCAATAATATCACAATCAAATCGAAATCATATCTGAATCTGATCAATCTAATTCAACTGATGTTTCGACGGCATAATAATACAATCTGAATAACCCCGTCAATCTGAACATCACATATATAATACTGGCACTCATAATCTGTGTCAACATAATTCATACTCTGAATATTAACACAATTCTGATATAGAATCTCAGTCAATATTTTTCAAAAATCATAACAATTACAGAAACGGTCTGTTCTTTAATCTGACTTCAATTCTACATATCTACGGTAGCAGAAACACTATATCTGAATCATATTCAATTCTGACAATATCATAAATTCAAATCTTGTCTAAACGTAACAAAACTTACGTCCTTGTGTAGCTCGTGTCGAGAGGAACACAGTACTGTAGTCGGATTTAAAATCAGACAGACGGATTACACAAAATCACAATAATAGTCTTCGAAGAAACTTAAAGCTTTCTCCTTAAGCTTTTCTCGTTTCCCTCGGCTGAAATATGAAGAATTTCATGCTTAAACATATATATAACCGCATGCACATCTGAAACGTGGCATATATCTTGGTGTTGCACGTCGCTCGCTCGAGCGGACAAAAGTTGCCGCTCGGGCGAAGAACTCTCGGCCCTCATCCATTATTCATGCGCGCTCGGGCGAACAAAAAGTTCCGCCCAGGCGAAGGACTCTCGGCTTTCTACCAACACTCAATGGCGCTCGGGCGGACAAACATTTTCGCCCGGGCGCTATACCTTCGGCCCAAATTGTATAATTTCATATACTTGCTCAAATCTTATCTCGAACTGGCCCGCCTATAATTACATCAATTCATAATCAGTAAATCATATCAGATTACAATAATTAAATTCGGGGCATTACAGTAACAGCCTTGGACATATGATATCTCGCGAATCTCTGCTCTAAGGCCTCGTATGAATGAGCGCCTTTATCTCTGTCATTGGATGCGATGTAAGGAGCAAATAGGCAACCCTCCTCGAACTTCAGAATGTACTCGCCAACATCCAAGCTCCCCTGTCGAAGCTCCAAGAACTCTGTCACCTTCCTCGCTCGAAGTGCGTCAGGGAAGTACTTGTCATGAAAATCGGTAAACTCAGACCACTTCAAAGTAGAGACATCAACTCCAACTTTGGTCGCATTCCACCAAATGCGAGCAGCTTAACCAACATGAATACAGCACACAGCTGATACGGTCTCTGTCTGAATAACTGAGATGATCGAAGATCGCCTCTAAAGCCTTGACCCACTCGACCGCAACTAACGGATCAGTGCTACCTGAAAACTCTGGTGATCCATTCTCTTGAACGCAGAAAATATGGCATCAGTGCCAACAGCCTGAGCAACTTGACCTCTCACTTGCCCTCTACCCTGACCTGCTCCCTGCAATCGGAGCAACTGCTGGATCTGCTCACTATGAACCTTGGCCTGCTCCTTAAGCAACTTGCCGAACTCGTCGACAACTCGGGAGGAAGAACTATCCTCACCCTCTACAGCTTTCCTCTTAGGTGGCATCTCTACTCTACAATAGCTCACAAGATACATATCAATATATAACAATGGATAGATGCAGAAAACATACCCGGACAGTTGATAGTAGACGAAGTCATATGCATTGGTCCGAAGAACGGGTGCTCTGATACCACTAAATGTGACACCTCTAGCCCGTAACATTAAAAATACGCAGCGGAAATTAAAAATTTTACTTTAAATATGGAAGGAGTTTCAAAATACACTTCTTTAAAAATTTACATCAAAATAAATACATGATCATTTAAATGACATAACAAAAACAAAACATCATTCCTATGATCATGCCATCAAAATCATCCTTCCATCGGTGTATGCATATGACCCCTGTCTCGCAGTCAACGTCCCGGGCCACCACTCTGATCTGCATCACATGGAATAACTGAAATGAGAATAAATCTCAGCAAGTGGAACTCTTACATAGCAATGAACAATAAAATCTGTAAAACATAGCTTTGAAATCATAAATACCATCAACTCTGGACTTTAAATTCTGAACATGAATATCATATCAATAGCAATAGCAATAGCAATGAGATGGTATTTATCGTTACTATGGGGATTGATATCAATAGTATCTCTGTCTGTGGGTTGCTCGTATCCCAAATCGATATAAAAACCGATAACTCTGAGGGATAAAAGCCTATGGGCGTTGATCAACTAATATTGCATGCAATCTCTGACTATGTATTTATCAATCCGGAAACATTTGAATTCTCTGACATTTAAACATGAACTTTGAAACTCTATTTTTCTCTTGTATTCCCTTTTTCAATATATATGAGACAACAAATGCCCCAATAATATAACAATTGAATCAATACATACAATGGTTCAAATGGAAGGGAATATCACATAAAACCTTTTAAACACAATACATATAACCTCATGTGAGCAAAAAGGGAGGAATTCCACTTACAACCCCACAAGAACACACCAAACTTAGTTCTTGATCACCACCTACAACAATCCAAATAAAACCAATATCAACTCCAAATCCAAGAAACCAAGCTAATAATCCATAAATCCACAAGAATAACAAACCCAACACAACTCTCAACTCGAAACCTTAAAAGAATCGCACCAAAAACTTACCTAAGCTTCCTAGCACACGGAGAACGTTGATCTCAAGTCGAATCGCCAAATAAACGCTTGAATCGAAGATAGGAAGTGAAAGAAATGAAGAAAACCCTAAGAAATGAGAGGATTTCGAAATGAAAAGAGGAAAGAATGAAGTCAAATCGATCAAAAAGGTACTATAAATCTCGACCATACCTCTACTGTACATCACCGCGGGTGCGCCAACACAAAGGCCGCGGGTGCGCTGAGCTCTCGGCAGTCCACAAAATTCCTGAACCACAGACACCGCGGGTGCGGTCCCTGCATCACCGCGGGTGCGGTGATGCTACGGCCCTCCAACACAAAAACTGGAACAGTCGACCGCGGGTGCACTCCTTGCACTACCGGGGTGCACTATGGTCACGGCCAAGATCACCTCCAATGCAACTAAAATCGATCCGGAACTCTGAAACGAACAACCAACAACAACTAACACCTCAAGAACAATATACTAAACATACTATAGCCCATAAACACAACTCTAACCTCTAATCAAATAACTCAATGAACATACGAAACTTAAATCGTACCGTACACCGGGTTCGGCTATTACACAATCTACCTCGATATGTCCACATTCCTTCTCCATTCAATTTAAAGTTCACATTTCTTTTTTCCTCATCTTGCTGCCTCAGTTGTCGTAATTCATTATCTGTACTTTGTTCGGCCATAATCATGTCTGCGAGTGTTGGTCGAACCATGAGAGATGATAACTGGATTGTAGCTCCTTTTGTAATAACATCATCTTCAAATTCTGTAAATCCATAAAATTTGTTCTTGTACTTGTATTGCGGAAATAGAACTAGATTTTCGACTTAACGCGTCGACAACAATATTGGCTTTACCTGGATGATAATAATAACACAATCATAATCTTTCACCAATTCCAACCAACGTCATTGTCGCATATTCAGTTCTTTTTGCGTGAATAAATATTTCTAACTCTTGTGGTCCATGTATATTTTACACCATTCGCCATACAGATAATGGCGCCATATTTTCAATGCAAATACCACTGCTGCCAGTTCTAAATCATGTGTGGGATAGTTCTTTTCATATTCTTTGAATTGTCTTGATGCATAAGCAATGACCTTCCCGTGCTGCATTAACACTGCTCCTAAACCTTGTTTCGAAGCATCACTGTATACCACAAAATCTCCTAGTCTTTCTGGTATAGCAAGGACCGGTGTTGACGTCATTTTTGTTTTAACTATTGGAAACTACGATCACATGCTTCGTTCCGTGCAAATTTGAATTCTTTCATGTTAACGCAGTCAAAGGCAATACTATCTTGGAAAATCTCGCTATAAAACGATGGTAATAACCAGCTAACCTGAGAAAACTGCGTACCTCAGTAACAATAGTTGGTCGTAGCCAGTTATTAACAGCTTCAATCTTACTTGGATCCACATATATGCCTTCATTTGAGATGATATCGCCCAAGAATGCTACTTGTTGAAGCCAAAATTCACATTTCTTCCATTTAGCATACAAATGTTGATCTTTCAAAGTCTGCAAAACTAGGTTCAGATGTTCTCGATACTCCTCTACAGTTCGTGAGTAGATGAGAATATCATCTATAAACACAATCACGAACTTTTCTAGAAATGACTTGAAAATTCTATTCATTAAATCCATAAAAGCTGCTGGTGCATTTGTTAGTCCAAATGGCATTACAAGAAATTCATAATGCCCATACCTCGTTCAGAAGGCAGTCTTTGAAATATCTGACTTTACTTTTAGTTGATGATAGGCTGATCGTAAATCAATTTTCGAAAAGATAGCAGCTCCTTATAATTGATCAAACAAATCATCAATTCTAGAGAGTGTATCTGTTTTTAATTGCCACCTTGTTCAACTCCCAATAATCAATACATAGACGAAGGGTACCGTCTTCTTTTCATAAATAAAACATGTGCACCCCACGGTGAAAAGCTCTGTCTAATAAATCCTTTATCAAGTAACTCCTGAAACTGTTCTTTCAATTCCTTCATTTCTGTAGGAGCTAATCGATAAGGAGCTTTTGAGATCGGATAGTTCCAGCCACAACATCAATTACAAATTTGATCTCTCTATCTGGGGGTAAGCATGTAACATCATCGGGAAATACCTCTGGAAACTCACAAACAATATCTGTATCTCTTAATTCACGAACATGTGAGTCAATAGTTAACACAGATGCTAAATATCCATGACACCCTTCTGTAGTAATTTACAAGCCTTCATACAAGAGATTATCCGAAGAGGTAAGGATATAGTTGCACTTGCTACTGTGAAGGTTCAGCTCCTATTGGCACAAACTTGATCATTTTCTTGCCACAGTCAATAGTAACTCTGTACTTAGAAAGCCAATCCATTCCCAGTATCACATCAAAATCAGTCATGTTCAGAACTATCAAATTGGCATACATCTGATGGCCTTGGACATATATTGGACACCCTCTCACAATCTGATCTGTCTGTAATTCTTACCCGAAAGGTAAGGCATGGCGAGTTGTGTATCTGTTGTACTTGTTGTAATGCCCAGTCTCATTACAAACGATTCCGAAATAAAGGAATGTGTGGCTCTTGAATCTACTAAAACAAATAGCAGTAATACTAAAATCAAGAACATACCAGTGATCATCGATGTATCCGCATCCACTTCCTCTTTGGTCATCGAGAAAAGGAGTCCTTATACCTTCTCAGAACTTCCAGAACAATTTCTGGCGAGATGCCCTGATTTTTGCAACGATAACAAACAATGGAACCTTGCATACATTCACCACCATGGAGTTTCCCACATTTAGGACAAGGTGGTCTGTCCTGTTCCTTTCGTGGAGGGGGACCCTTACCACGGGGTTCCTCTGGTCGAATACATTTACTATCAGTATTTTTGCCTTGTCCTGTTGTTTGGCTCTTTTGAAAGTATTGTTGCCTTCGCTTTGTCTGTTTCTGTCAATATGTTGTTCATCTTGTTCTGCCATATGTGCTCTTTCTACTATCTCCCCGTATGTAGCAACTTTCGACATTCGTACATCTCTTTTAATTTCAGAGCGAAGTCCTGCATAAAGTGTTCGCCCTTACTGGTGTCATCTTGTGCAATATATGGTACATATTGGACTCCAGCCTTGAATTGCTGTATATACTCAGTCATTGACATGGTTCCTTGTTTCAGATTAAGGAAATCACTGGCTTTCTTGGCTCGTACATCTTTGCTAAAATATTTGTTGTAAAACATGGATTTAAATGTATCCCACGTCAATGGTATCGTAGGTAATACCACCCTTGAACTCTCCTACATATCCTTGCATGTTTTGTTAACAAAATATGGCACAAGTTACTTTGTCAGCATCTTCCATGTCTAGATAGGAGAAGATGGACTCCAATGACTTAATCCATTCTTCTGCTACTGTCGGATCAGTGCTTCCCATGAATTCAGGAGGATTCAGACGTCGAAAACGATCATATACTCTGTCTGAACAGGCCCTTGTCTGGGTAGCATGGCTTGTACTCTGCCTGCTCATGTGTTGTTCGCTGCATTTCAAGTAATTGTTGTATTTGATCCCTATGAACTTTTGCTTATTGTTGGAGCAGCTGAGCAAAGTCATCTATAGGTCGTGGCGTGCCCTCACCTTCGACTACTGGGGTCTTGCCCTTAGATGACTCTCCTTCATGTATCTTCCGTTTAGGTGGCATGGTCTTTTATCTTAACCCAAATATAGGTCACATAGAAACACACAAATTAGCATAAACTATGGAATACAAAGATAATTACTTGCCGAGTTCCCCATGTGTGAATGAAGTGCAGTGTCTTCCCTGTCGAAGAACCATGGGCTCTGATACCAACTAAAATGTCACAGCCTTACTATATACTTGACATGACTAATGATACTTATAATTGTAATAAAAATAGTGTTAAATGATAATCTATATTAATGAAGCAATTCAAATCAAGGAGCATCATTTTGACAGTTTGTAAAAATTTTGGCATGATATCCCTAAATTTCAATACACCAACACTCAAGCAATAATAAAAATATGTAATACACTAACCCTCAAGCAACAATACAATATGTACATATAATCATTTCCTTCTATACAAACATATTATGTATCATTATACCCATAGACATACACATTTTAAAACTTGTTTCAAACCATGAGATTAAATTCATTATAATACATATGCGGAAGCTATACAATAAGAAGTCTCCGTTCTTGTCGAGGTGAGGCACGTCACAAGCATCCATTGACGAACCAACATCCTATGTAACTTCATTACCTGATCCTATAATACATGAGCTACGTGAGTTTATAAAACTCAATAAGTTGGCACTTATATAATTAATATACGTAGAAGGAACATACATATGAGGTCGTGATCAACAATGAATCTTTAAACCATGTCAGACCATAGCATATATTCATGTTCATTTTTGTACTTGAGCCTCATTAGTTGACCTGTAATACCGTGCTTGCTTTATTATATAGCTACTACTGTGTTGGAGGTCAGGAGAAACCTTTGGCAACCCCGCGCCCCATGAACATATATTGGCCAACAGGTTTGGTGGACTTAAACTCACCCATGATGTCAACGAGCTCTATATCATATAAAATCAGTCCTTTTCCTTTCATGTTCATGTTCATGTTCATGACATAGCACCCCTCTTCAATATTCATGAGTTCCTTTCATATTTAATATATAACAATGGAATATGGTGCTATGATTTCATCAATAAACATACTAACAATGTATATATAGCAATAATCAATGGGAAGTATCTGAAATCATAATGTTACTCATGTATTACTTCAAGAACATGCCAACTTACAGTCAAGTAAGAACACTGGTTTGAGACGATGTTTTCCAGTCCTATGCTGTCAATAAACCAATAGTCCAATCACTATGTCTCTAGTATGTGAAAGCTACTCCTTTACATGTAGAACAACTAAAAGAGAAGAAAAATTACATCCTTAGGAAGTTCTTGAGATGGAGAACTAAGTTATAACTTCAAAATGATGAAAGGAATGAAAAAGAAAGCATTGGAGGAAGATTCCTAGGTTTTCTCTCGAGTCTTGTCGTTTAAGGATTGAGAAATGGTGAAAATGGTGGCACTCAGGCAGTCATTTTCTACCTCCCGGGTACGGAATGTTCTGTAAAGACTAGGCTTGTAGTGCACTGGTGCTCGGGCGGTCATTTTCTACTGCTCGGGCGCCACATGTTCTGCCTCTGAGCACTGCTTCATAAAAGATCGCTCCAGAAACAGCTCTTCCCTTCATAATTTGAAAAGGTGGTAAACATGAAAGTTGTATCTATATGGCTTGGCTTGAATCTCCAACTGGTTTCATGTCATTTGGAGGTCTGAGTAAAATGTTATGCTTATTCTCCTAACATGTATCAGTGATGGAATGACGGTATACAGGACACAATTCAGGGTACTTTGGCGTGTCTTCCGCAATGATTTGGACATAACCCAAAACATGAAAGTTGTAGCATTATATCTTAGCTTTCTAACGGTTATGGCCTCACACACAATTTGAATCCTTATTCAAATGATTAGCTAAAACTCGTAAGAACTACCATATTTTCATCTTATTTCCTACCAACTTTATTACACTACTTCTACCTACACATCTTATTATCACTATTTAAACACATATTCATTCTCAATACACCATGGACCATCTAAAAATCATATTTAATCTCAATATCGATACCTCGATCAACATGTAAAACATAATGAGTTAAATAAGTTACATTAAATGACATAAATGCCTTATTATCATTTGTACGAGTAACCGGGGCATTACAAAAGGGGTCCGACTGAAGTGCAATGGATAAATGCTAGGGACGAGGGAGTCATCTTGTAATAGCCTATCCCGGTGTACGGTACGGTTTAAGTTTCGTATGTTTATTGGGATATTTGATTTAGATATTAGAGTTGTGTTTATGGGTTATAGTTTGGTTGGTTATCATTATTTTGTGGCATTGTTGATGCTCGTTGTTGGTAGTTGTATTGTATCAGCGTTTCGGTTCGATTTTAGTTGCTTTAAAGTTTGTTTTTGGCCGTGACATCACCGCACCCGCGGTCCTTGCAGCACCGCACCCGCGGTCTTAATTTCAGCATTTTGGGTAGAAATGCCGTAGACACACACACCCGCGGTGTAGAGGGCACCGCACACGCGGTAGAGGCACCGCACCCACGGTAAGGTTGGCACCGCACCCGCGGTCGTCATTTTCAGAATTTTGGTTGTGATGCCGTGAGCTTAGCGCACCCGCGGTGGAGGTGGAGCGCACCCGCGGTAGTGCACAGCAAAAGCGTGTTTTGGCGATTTTATGCTTAAATAGATGAGTTGGTCTTATTCTTCATTTCTCTTTCTCTCTCTCCATTTTCGAAATTTCTCTCCTTAGGGCTAGGGTTTCCTCATTTTCTTTCAATTCATTTCTTTGATTCAAGCTTCTAGTTGGTGATTTGAGTTGAGATTGAAGTTCTTCTTGGTGATAGGAAGCTAAGGTAAGCTTTTGGTATGATTATTCTTGGTTTTGGGGTGGGAAATGATATGGGTTTGTTGAATGTTGGTTTTATGGATTAATTGGCATGGGTTCTTGGTTATTGAGTTGTTAATAGTGTGATTTATGGTTTATTGTTGTAGGATTTCAACCAAGGGTTTAGATTGGAGGTTTCAAGTGGTTGTAAGTGGAATTTCATCCTTTGTGCTCACATGATAATATATGTATGGTGTTTCAATGGTTTTAAAGTGTTATTCCCTTCATTTGATTAATGGTTATGTATTGATTCACTTATTATGTAATTGGAGGCATTTTTATGTCTCAATTGTAAAAAGGGAATACAAGAGAAAAGAGTTTGCAAAGTGTTTGTTTAAATGCCAAAGAGAGAATTCAAATTGATTTATGGATTGATAGATACATAGTCAGAAATTGCATGCAATTAGTTGATCAACGACCATAGGCTTATATGCCTCAGAGTTGTCGATTTATATCGATGGAATATAGGTAAGAGACAGAGATACTATTGATATCAATCCATACCAGAGAAAAGAGAAATACGATCATTATTATTATTCATGCTATGATATTCACATTTCAGAGTTGATGGTATTTACGTTTTTAAAGCTATGATTTTCAGAGTATGCTATGTCTATTGCTATGTAAGAGTTCCACTTGCTGAGTTTTATACTCATTTCAGTTTATTCATGTGATGCAGATCAGAGTGACGGGCCAGGACGTTGATTGTGGGCCGGAGTCATATGCATATAGAGAAGGAAGGAAGAAGATATTTTGTTGGCATTTCGGGCATGATCATAGGAATGATATTTTGTCTTTTTGTCATATCATTTGATTGATAATGTATATACTCTTGATTGAAAATGTTTTATGGAAATGTATTTTGAATCCTTCCTACCTTCAAGAAAAATTTTAAATTCCGCTGTATTTTATTAATTGGGTCGAGGTGTCACATTTATTGGTATCAGAGCACCGTTCTTCGGACCAATGCATATGACTTCGTCTACTTTTCAACTGTCCGGGGTATGTCTTCTTCTACATCTATTCATTGCTATTTATTGATTTGTATTTTGTGAGCACATTGTAGAGTATGCCTCCTAAGAGGAAAGCTGTAGAGGGTAGGATAGTTCTTCCTCTAGAGTTGTCGATGAGTTCGGCAAGTTGTTGAAAGAGCAAGCCAAGGTCCATAGTGAGCAGATCCAGCAGTTGCTTCGTATGCAAGGTACAGGCCAAGGCAGAGGTCAAGTGAGAGACTAAGTAGCTCAAGCAGTTGGTACTGATGGCATCTTTACTGCTTTCAAGAGGATGGATCCACCGGAGTTTGCAGGTAGCACTGATTCGTTAGTGGCCGTAGAGTGGATCAAGGCACTCGAGGCTATCTTTGATCATCTCCAATACGAGGACAGTGTTCATGCTAGTCAAGGCTGCATGTATTTGGTGGAATGCGACCAAGGTTAGTGTTGATCTACCGGCTTTGAAGTGGCAAGAGTTCACCGATCTTTTCTATGACAAGTACTTCCCAGATGCACTACGAGCTAGGAATGTGACTGAGTTCTTGGAGCTTCGTCAGGGAGGCATGAACGTTGATGAGTACATCTTGAAGTTCGAGGAGGGCTATCTGTTTGCCCCGTATTGCTTCCAACGACAAGGACAAGGTGCTCATTTCATCAGAGGTCTTCGAGCGGAGATCAGAAGAGATATCAACATGTCGAAGGCTGTGACATTAAAGAGATGTGTCTAAGGCATTGTTGGCTGAGCAAGACGAGAAAGACATTGCCAGGGAGAGGCAAGAGAGACAGCAGGCCATTGCTTAGAGGGGTCAGGGTTCGAGTCAGCGAGGTAAAGATCGTTTCAAGGGGAAAGGCAAGATAGAGCCGAGTCCTAAACCACCGGCAGTCCCATTTGATTCCGAGAAGCCTTTGTGTCCCAAGTGCAGTCGTCATCTAGAGGAGAGTGCAGATTTGGCACTCATACTTGTTATCGTTGTGGCACTGCAGGCCATATTGCCAAAGACTGTCCAAGAGGGCGAGTAAAGAGAAGGTTCAGGGTCGCATCTTTACCATGACGAAGGAAGGTATAAACCATGATTCTTCTGTGATCTCTAGTACTATTTTAATTTCAGGCAGAGTAGCTACGACATTGATTGATACAGGTGCTACTCATTCTTTTATGTCTGAATTGTTTTTGAGATCTTTGGGTATAGTCCTTCTGTTCTTCCCCTCCAGTTCAATGTTGTTTTGCCTTCGGGAGATGTGTTGTGCCCGACATCTATTGTGTATGCGTGCTCTGTTCAAATCGATGAACGAGTGGTTTTATGTTGATCTGATTGTTATCCTATGGTTGCATTTGATATTATTGGTGCATGGATTGGCTATCGACTTATCGTGCAGTGATTGATTGCGTTCCTAAGACAGTGTCATTTGCAGATGATGGCAATAGGGAAGGTTTGCTCGCCAGTGCAGGTACTTCG